>NW_028261390.1:51476094-51629202 GCF_051295495.1 Thamnophis sirtalis | reverse complement strand
CCCCCATCCCTGGCTGTGGCAACTGGAGCGGGCGGGAGGCAGGGAAGGGGTGGGCAAGACCGCCGCTTTTCCACCGTGCGCTGCAATAGCGGCAGCGGCGGCCTGAATCTGGCGACTGCCCCTCACCACCTCAGGCGGCGCTCATACCCTCCCCTTTCCTGCGCTACCGTTAGACTCCTCTCAGCCCCCCACCCACGCCCGCGGAGGGCACACGCGCGCCAAAATCACACACACCCCATCTCCCCTCAAAAGACCGCCCCGCCCTCGGCTGCCCGACGTTCTCTCTCTCTCTCTCTACCTCTCCCGCCGTTCCTTCTCACAAGCCAAGGCCGGGAGGGGAAGCGCCGTCTCCGTCCCGGGCGCGCCGCCCCTCCCTGGACAACTCGGAGACGACTGAGCCGAGGAGGACAGCGAGAAAAAGAAGAGAGCGGCCAGCAACGACCGCCGGGGAAGCCGCCAGGGCCTCCAAGGGCTCTGCTTCCAGCGCATGGTCCGCCCCCTCCTCGCCTCGCTTCCAGGCGAGCCGACTGAGGCGAGAAAGGAGAAAGAGGCGGAGGCGTTCACTGAGGGGACGGCTGACTCGGGGAGGGGGCGGAGGTGGTGTAGTAGCGGGGGATTCTTCCTCCTCGCCTCACTTGCTCCTGTGCTTCCGCGCAGCTCCCCGCCTCCGGGACGGCGCTGCATGAGTGAAGAGTCGGCCATTGCATGGCCCCCGGCCGCTGCGCGGCCCGGTGCCAGGTACTCCGCGGCCCGGCAACGGTCCGCGGACCGGGGGTTGGGGATCACTGTTTTAAAACATGTTTCTTTTCATATCCAGAGAAATATTCTGCCTTTTCAATATTTCCTAGGATATTTCATTTTTTCTGGGAGAGGGCTAGATGATAACTTCCCACATCATTATACATACTTATGCACATGTCTTTAGTATAGCTATTAGAAAATACGTTTTAGAAAGTATGTACTGTGCTATATTAAAATTAGTGTTAATAAAATCATCATTAAAATTTATGAACTACCTTAAAAGTTATTTAGTTGAATAATGGTCGTATTTTCTTATTCAAATGATTTGTATTTTGTCTGTAGGGAAGAAATATTCTACTAAATTCGACTGTTGCTGGAATATTTTCTACAAGACTACCTCCTCTTGAACCGACAAAAGGCTTCGCACAAAACCGTCTTGAGCGAAGTCTACACCAGTGTTTCCCAACCTTGGCAACTTGAAGATGTCTGGACTTCAACTCCCAGAATTCCCCAGCCAGCATTCGCTGGCTGGGGAATTCTGGGAGTTGAAGTCCAGACATCTTCAAGTTGCCAAGGTTGGGAAACACTGGTCTACACCAAGCTAAAAGAGTCTCCAACTTGCTGCATTTTCTAGAAGCGCGTTTAAAAGCGCTTCTAGAAAACGCAAGTTGGAGATCAGCTCAGTCATGGAGAACAGCAACTGAAAACACCGCGCTTTATTGCTTCCAGGAGACAGACTGCAGCAAACAACGAGAAAGCAACGGTTCCATTTTCCCCCTCCCGAAACCTTCAGTACAGATTTCAAACATCAACGGCTGCACGAAGCGCCGCCTCTTCCAACCAGGTGTCCTCTAACAAACGCCAGTTAGATAGACGTAGTACGTGATAATGCGCGTACTGCAGCGTAAGACCTTTCCATAGCCATTCCAGTGTAATAAACCGAAGGAGATCTTGTTTTCGTGCTTCCGCCTAGTAAGACGACAGGAGTGTAGAGAGGCCCCTCATTCGCTGCCTTTCCGAAGGCTGCTCGCCACAGCCAGTCAAGTGGCTTGCACGCGCGCGTCCAAGCGAAGATCCGCTAAGCCGCCGCGTTCGACCGCTTTGTAAATACAAGTCCTGCTTAACACCAAAGGTGCATCTTGGGATTTGTAGTCCGTGCTCACGGCTCCTTTAATGGAAGGCGAGACGGGGAAACTACTCTTCCCGAGAAGCCCCGGGGAAGATGAGGAAAGGCGGAGGAGAAAAACAGCATTGGGGCAGGTTGTTGCTATTGCAATTTGGAAACAACCGAAAAGTGCACAGCCGGTTGAAAAGAGTGCGGAAAGGAGCAAACGGAGTCGACCTGTCCGTAGCTTTACCAAGGAAGGAGGCGGAATTTTAATTATTCCGGGGAGGCAAGATTCTGGAGCCGCGGCTACTTGAAGGAAAAAGCTGGGCTCTGCTTTTTACAGGGAGAAAAGAGGCGGGAGGGTGGAGTTTCCATTTCTCCCCTCAATGTCAGTCTTGGGAGCAAAAGGAGCGGGCATTTTGTACCACTCTCATCTAAAGGACTCGGGGCGTGTCCGACTTTGTCTTTCCCACATTGCAGCGTAGCCCTTGGCCCCTTGGCATTGCGAGAGGACTGCAAGAGCCCAAGGACTGCCAGAGGCCGAGGGGCCTTCCTCCGATCCCCTCCTGACAAAAGGAGACGGAGGCGGTGTCTGGAAGGGGTGAGTGGGGAGCGTCAGCAGGAACGCCGCCCAGTTGAGTTACTTTACTTCAGTGGGTTTTAGTCTTACCGGAGCAAGCCCGCGCCTTAACTCAGGCGGGCGATGAACGGCTTTGGCCCCGAGGAAGTGACCCGCGGTGGGGGAGAAGCCGCCGCCGTCCCAGCCGTTGTAGCTAACGCTACCGCCGCGGTGGAAGTCCTGCCGCCCCCGCCACCCCTTCCGCAGCCGACGGCCGGGCTGGGAGCGACTTCGTCGGCTGCTGCTGCAATAGCCGCGGGCTCAGCCGGTCCCCTTGGGACTGCAGGACCCGGTGCTGGGCAGTTATGCTGCTTACGGGAGGAGGGCGAGAGATGTAACCGAGCTGCGGGCAACGCCAGCTTCAGCAAGCGGATCCAGAAGAGCATCTCGCAGAAGAAGGTGAAGATCGAGCTGGACAAAAGTGTAAGTGTCTTAAATCTGCGGGGAGCTCCTGGCTTTGGTTGATTTGGGATTATCCCTTGACCTTTTTAAAAGCCGCCATCGCCAGCCCCATATAACCTCAGCGGTGGCGGTTACAGTAAAGAAAACAAAAACGAACCGACTACGGGGAATGAATGGGAAAGATGCTTTTCCGGATAAACCAAAGGTTCTGTGGTCTGGCTGTGTTGATTTCTAATTCCTTTGATTTTAGTACGGTTTGGCTTGGCTTTCTCTCTCTGCAAGAACAGCTTTATTGAAAGAGGAAAATTTGCTCTTTTCTTACAGCCCATTCCAGCTTTTTGTGGCGACTTGTGTTTTGTCTATATTAGGAATATGTATTAAATATTTATTTGCATGGAGAAGGCTTTAGACCTGGAAAAGACTTGACAGGGGCGATTTATCTTCTTTTTCTCCTCTTCCTTCCAGATCTTTGAAGGGTTAGCTGTTAGCAAGCTTGTTGTTTCTGTTTTTGTTTGCTCTTGCTGTTTAGTTGGCTGTGGGCTGACGCTGCAAAAGCCGAGCAGCCTCAGCTACTGGTCTTTGTGAGTAGCTTCTCTTGTTGCTCTTTTCTGCTTTTGTCTATCCTCAGCTCATTCTTTTCCCCTTGAACATGGTGGTGGGATTTAGCATAAAGTCGTGTGAAGGTCTCTAGGCAAGAAATTGCAAGTATTGTTTATCGCTGTTCGTAGCGATCATTGGTGTGTGTTACATGAAGCACTGAATTTGTTTCCTTCTGGAGAGGACAGGACTTGACTGCTCCGCCTCGTGCTGCAGCGTTGCACGTCCCATTTTGCCACTTTGTCGTCTTCCTTTGGCAGCCATCAAGCTCTTAGAAAACCTTTCTTTTTAAAATACAAAATGCTCCAAAATATACGGTATTCGTGGCTTCTGCATACATTGCTAAATAAAAGAATGAGAAAAACCTCTTTAGTGCGAGATATTCCTAAACTCGAAGCACGTAATCCAGACAGTAAACATCTGTTAGGTTCATGTAGAGCGGATACTTGTGATTTTTTCCACCGGAAAGAACAAGTCTGGGAAATGTCTCGTTATCAGTATTGATGGAATTAAACAATGTTGTTAAATGTTGGCAGCGTATGATATGATTAATTGCAGAAATTCCTTGAAGATTCACATTGGTGTGTGTGTGTCCCCTTACTACTTGCCAAGCATGCTACTCATTCCTAAACCAAAACAAAGATGATAATAAACTCCTACAGTGTGATCCTTAGTGGATTAATAGCACAACTAGAATATTTATTTTTACTAGAAAATTAGAATTCAGTGAGCTACTCTGTCCTTAGCAAATAGTTTTAGAATTGCTACTTTATTGTACACTGCTAGATACTTTCTTGACAGGAAGCGTTATTAGATTTTGTAAAACAAATAAATATAGTTAGATGGTTAATGCTTATCTATCCTAGTACTTTGTGGGGGCTTTTATGTCATAATGGAAGTGTAGCATGAAAATTAGTGCATTTTTCATGTTGCTTTAGATTAATCAGCATACCCATATGCAAACTAACATTGCATTGATTCACAACCACACACTCTGGAAGAAATAAGTAAAACCTAAGTCCTAGAACATAAATTACTGCCAGGGAATAACAAATATTTGTTTATTGTATTTTTATTCTTTCTGAAAGAATGCTTGAAAGAATATATGTATGGATAATGCGTGGACTGTCTTGTTGTGGAACTTGTTTGTAATTCCTGATGTCAACTGTAAGACTCCAGGATAGTCTGTCTGTTCTCATTCTGGTCTCCATCCACTGTATTGTCCACCAAAGGAGGGAAAAGAAAATTGAGGAATATGGGGGATAAATAATATTCTATCTGTACATATGATCCTGAAGTGTATATGGAATGAGACAAGCTGGAATTGTCTGATGACTATTGAATGGAAGTAGATAACAAAAACAAAAAGCAACTTGTTAGGAATAAGTTGGTTATTAGGAATAAGTTGGTTGCTTATTATCAAGCATGGAAGGACACTCTCTAATTTATAAGGTGTTAATATCAGTAGAAAGGTCAGGAGCTTCTTGGAAGAGCAAAACTTAAAGCATGGGTCTTGTGAGGTCAACCCATGTTATCGGATTCTATATTCCTGGTATAAAATCATGTTATCATTCACTTGGTTTTTGTAAGTCCTTTGTATTATTTCAGAGAATATATAACTTGTAACCTTGTGGGCTTTGAGGCTCTTCAACATTCTTTTAGTAAATATGCTATTGATCCTATAGTTTTGAGTGCCAATAAAATATCCTGTACTTTATTGCATCTATTGCCAAACTCTTTAGTTCTTTACTGAAGTGGGCATTTTTTCCTCAAACAACTTCTTTCTGTGGTAGAAATAATTCTAATATTGTGTATTCATCATTAAATTACCCATACATATTTTTTCTTAAAGTGGCTTTGTTGCTTTTTTATTACTCAGTGCACAATCAAAAATATCTATTTTGCATAGAAAACAGTCAGAAATTTTACTTTTGCAATTTAATATTCTAAAACATATTAGGAAAGTTAAATTACTTTTTGAGAATTGAACATTTCTTTTTTTGTACAATAGTTATTTTCCTGTCTGTACATTTTGTATATACATGAACACAGTATCACTTCATTTTCTTTGAGTTTGCCTAGCTAGTAGGTTAAAAAGGTTAAAAAACATTTGCTAAGTCATGATGGTACTGCAGTAACTAAGGTGCCAAATTTCCTCTTACATCAACTAGTGCAGTCAGATCAGAAGTGGGTTCCTATATTGGTTGGTACTGGTTCGTTGTGCGCGTGCACTGGCCGCGCATTGCTGGTGCATGTGCAGTTGACTAAATATTGTTCTGCGCGTGTGCAGAAACATGCTGGCAACAGCCTAAGAGATCAGGGAACTAGTTCGGGACATGGCCAGCCTGGGTCGCCACCAGTTCTGCGACCAGGCCACAATTCCACTATCAGTTTGGCTGAACCGGACCAAACTGGGAGCAACCCACCTTTGAATCAGAAGGGTTAGTGATTAATATCATTGCTTTGCTTACATTATATTAATAAAATCATTTGCATGTGAATTATGATTACAGAAAATGTTACAGAGATGCATGTTAAATTACTGTATCTCTTTAAACTTTCAGGCAAGACATCTTTATATTTGTGATTTCCACAAAAACTTAATTCAGAGTGTCAGAAACAGAAGAAAGAGAAAAGGCAGTGATGATGATGGTGATTCACCAGTGCAAGACATCGACACTCCAGAGGTAGATTCGTATTTTTTTCTCAGAATTAGTCTCTGCATAATTCATATGTGATACGAAAGCAATACTTTGTTCAAACATTTGGTGGCTTAGATATGTGTTGCATCTCATTTAGTGCTACCGTGTTTCCCTGAAAATACGACAGGATCTTATTTTCTTTTGTGAAATATGGCCTTGGGCTTATTATCAGGAAGAGCTTATTGTTTTGGGGTTGCCGGGTGGCTGCTCCCTTGCGAACTGGCTCCTGAAGAGCCGAGCACAGCCTCAGGGGCAAAGCAGTTATGAGGTAACCACGCTTACGAGCAGCTGCCCGGCAAATCCCCTCTCCAGCCAGGCAAAGCGCCATTCACTGACCTAGGAGGTATCACTAAGGTGCCAAGCCACGTGACACTCTGTTCGCCCCCCAGCTCCCGCGGCTTGGCACATTTGGGATACCCTGTAGGTCAGTGCATGGAGCTCTGCCCGGCTGGAGAGGGGTTGGGCGAGCGCCTGTTCCACGTCTAGCCTCACCAAGCCCTTGCGCAGCTCTCCCAGGGCACCGCTGCTGGCCGCCACCACCTGCCACCACCACGCTCCAAGCATAACTTCCAAACTCCAAAACTTGGCGCCGAGTCTTCCAGCATCAGCCGCTCTAGGAGTGCTCTCTATGGTGGGCTGGCTGCCGGACAGAGTGTCTTCTGGACAGAGAGTCTTCCAGCAGCCTGGCCACCATAGAGAGCACTCCTAGAGCGGCTGATGCTGGAAGACTCGGTCCCGAGTTTTGGAGTTTGGAAGTTATGCTTGGAGCGTGGTGGCAACGGCCAGCGGCGATGCCCTGGGAGAGCTGCGCAAGGGCTTGGGGAGCTGGCGAGGGAACAGGCGCTCACGCAACCCCCCCCCCTTCCAGCCAGGCAGAGTTCCATGCACTGACCTACGGGGTATCCCAAATGTGCCAAGCCGCGGGAGCTGGGGAATGGGCAGAGTGCCACATGAGTTTGCATCTTAGTGATACCCCCTAGGTTGGTGAATGGCGCTCTGCCCGGCTGGAGAGGGGATTTGCTGCTTGTGAGTGTGGTTACCTCATGGCTGCTTCGCCCCTGAGGCTGTGCCCGGCTCTTCGGGAGCCCGCTCGGAAGGGAGCAACTCCCCCCTCCGGCCAGGCAGAACGCCACTCCCCAACCTAGCGGTATCCCAAAGGCGGCAAGCAACGTTAGCACCTCCCCCCCAGCTCCCGCAGCTTGGCACCTTTGGGATACCACTAGGTCAGTGAGCAGTGTTCTGCCTGGCCGGAGGGGGATTATTTTCAGGGGGGGGGGGCTTATATTTTTGCCCACGTGAAAAATGTGGCAGGACATTAATTTCAGTACAGGTCGTATTTTCAGGGAAACACGGTAAATATGATTCATTTTTATTAAGATTTATATCCACCATCATTTTTGCCTAATTCTGATTCCTGACAATCTATGTCAAATAACTCCCATTTATAAGGTTTACTTCTAAGAATAAATGATTTTAGGTAAGAATATATAAATGCCATAAAATGAATTATGACCTTGAAATGTATAGAGCTGTATTTCAGTAACATCTGGAACATCATTTATCCATCTCAGTTTATATAATAAATAAAGAATGGTGGTTATTTTAGATTTTGGTCAGCTTAGCTGTTTTGCTGTACTTTAAACTCATTACTAGAATGAGATAGTTAAATTTACCAAGTGAAACTCATTATTTTGTAGCCTACTATAATAGCAGCTTTGTGGATTTGTGGCACTACACTCCAGGGCCCCTAACTTGAGATATTTTAAAACAGTTTCTGGAGATTGAAACTGGGACCCTTCATTGGTGTAAAACATGTACCTTCCTTAACCAAAGAGTTCCAGTGGCACTCCCCTGCTATACATTACAAAACGAAGACAACATTGTTCAAAATTTCACACAATATTTGGAAGATAAAACAGGTTGACTACTGTCAGGTTAAAGAACCATGTTTCTTCCTTTTTAGGTTGATCTGTTTCAGCTGCAAGTAAACACACTAAGAAGATACAAAAGGCACTTCAAATTACAGACCAGACCCGGACTTAATAAAGCACAACTTGTTGAAGTAAGTAGGACTTTATTTTTTCTTTTGAGTACAAAAAATTAAATGTGCCATAATACATAATTTTTCTGAATTGTACTATAGCTTTTAAATGTTTTAATTCTGAGGGCTTCTTTTCGTTCCAATGATTGCTTATATCTCCCTCCAAGTTCTATTTCTGCAAATCTTTGCTATTCCTTCATGTTGACATCTATATAGTTTTACAACAAGGTTAGGGAAAACATCTGCTCACTTAATAAATGTACCTGGCCAGGTTTGGATGGATGAAGAGTCTATTGCTTTGACATATGTTGGTACCACATCTTTCTCGTCTTTAATTGCCTGGGGTTGAAGTCTGTAGAAGAGGCTCTCCTCTAAATTTCCACTTTTGGAAGTTATGCATTAAGTGTAGTTCCAAAGAAATGTTATTTGGGACCACCCCGACACACACTTATGAAATAACTTTCCTTTGAGCTTTTTAGAAAGTGGTTCAAGACTGGCCATTTCAAAAGACCTTTAGTTTTTAGCAATAGCAATAGACTTATATACCGCTTCATAGGGCTTTCAGCCCTCTCTAAGCGGTTTACAGAGAGTCAGCATATTGCCCCCAAAAATCCAGGTCCTTCAGTTTTGTTAACTGAAGCTCAAATTAATGTATTATAAATAAAATGGAATCAAATACTATGTAGATTATGAAGAACTTGCAGGGGTAAATTCTAAGTTGAAAACATGATGTCTTTACTGATATAATTGCAAAAATGAAAAGCATGGAAGCAAGCAATTATAACTGTTCATAAATAAACATGGCTAGAATCTGAAGTGGATTTAACTTCTAGAAAGACAACTTGAGAACAAGATAGAAAACTCATTGATAAATGTTGGCTTATAATGTTACAACAATGAAAAGGTAGAAGAATAGAAACAATGGAAAAGCAATCTAGGCCTGGAAATGATCAGAAAAGAGATTTTGGGGAAGGGATTGCAGGTATTGGCCACCTGCATTTAGAGAGCTTGCTTATATTATGTGTATATTGCCGATTTGTTTGGGTTTTTAAAATATTTTTATGCTTTTATCCACCTACATCATAATGGAGAGATGGGTAACTATGTACAATAAATGAATTAATGAATGAATACATATAGATAATTGGAAGAAATAGAGTTATTAAAATAGTTTAATAGGCTAAGTATACCCTATTTCCAGAAAATAAGACCTTCCCAGATAATAAGCCCAGTCAGGCTTTTGAACTGAAATAAGCTGAAATAAGCCCTCCCACGAAAATAAGCCCTCCTTGAAAATATTGCAACACAGTAGCAGTCATGAGGGGACCACACTTGCTGCCTTCTGCACCTCAAAAATAAGGCCAAGCGCTTATTTCAGGGGTCAAAAGAAAATAAGACAGGGTCTGTCTTCTTTTCGGGGAAACACGGTAATTATTAGAATAGGTTATAT
Organism: Thamnophis sirtalis; assembly: GCF_051295495.1. Classification (NCBI taxonomy): domain Eukaryota; kingdom Metazoa; phylum Chordata; class Lepidosauria; order Squamata; family Natricidae; genus Thamnophis; species Thamnophis sirtalis. Next base: position 51,619,542 of record NW_028261390.1, on the reverse strand, counting down.
CACCAAATTTAACAAGGGATATTACAAAGGAAACTACTACTGTTATTGTTGTTATTAGCATATGGTGGTGTTACATTAACCAGGAGACCATAATGCTATTGTAAAGTGGTAGTTTGGCTGCCAAGGTACCAGCTCTGTTGTAGGAAATGTTCACACACTTCTCACGCACACCCCAAAAGAGCAAGCTGGCTTCATACCAGAAAAAAGAAAAAGTAGCTCTTCCTGCAGCAGGCCTTCTTCCTCCCAGAACTGCCTCTCCAACAGGTGCTGCAACCAGGAAGATTCAGAGGGTAGGAAAATGACGCCCTGGATGGAGCACCAGCTTATTTCCCCCACCAAAGTGGTACCTATTTTACCTACTAGCATAGAACATGCTTTCAAACTTTTAACAAGTTAGCTGAGGTGAGTGACAGGCTCTTACCCTGATATGCAGTGCTAGGACTCAAACCACTGGGGTGGAGATCATCTCCAATGTGGTCATGAAGCCACTGCGCCTCTTAAAGGAAACTGATTGAATGTAGTATTCAAACATCAGAAATATAATATGAAACAGTACTTCTGGTTTTCATCAAGAACAGGGGTCCACAAGTCCTTGTGCATGACTTGTGCACCGATCCATAACATGGCAGAAACTGGTCCTTGCAAACAAGCAGAGGCCCATCTACAGGATGCAGGCAGCACACAAAACCACACACTGGTCTGTGAAAAAATCTCTCTCCACAGAACTGTTCCCTGGTGCTCAACACGTTGGGGGCTACTGATCAAGAACATTTGATTGAATCAAGCTTACTTTTGTTTATCTTGAGGATATTTTGAAAATTTAGAAAACTTCTCGAGTTCTTCATTCTGTGTAGCAAAAACTCGTCCAATAGGTATAGATTAAAATGTGGCTACTTTATCAAGGTGATGATGCATAATTGTCCCAGTATGGACCCTTGATATTTTTCAGTGTGTGTTTTTTATAATTTGCATAAAAGAATAGCACATAATTAAGGCAGGAGACAAAAACATTAATATTAGATCCTTAATTATATCAAACTAAAAAACGTTTTTAACAAACTTTAAAAAGTTGGCATTCATGAGTAGTTGAATTCTCAAGTTTTTCAAAATATTATAAGGAAATGAGTCATATTTGGTAATGTATTAAACTTATTTTACAGGTTACTTTGATAAGTTAATCTTTAATATATTGCATCATTTCATTTAAGATACATGATGGTATAATGGGTATAAGTTGTTTTTTATTATTCCTTAATCAAAGCATAACAATTATGTTATCATTTTTAATGTACTTTTTAAGAAGACTGGTATCTTAATGCTTCCATTATTGCATGAATTCCTTAACATTTTAATAAATTATTATTACTTGGCTTACTTCTTAGACCATTGTCCAATCTTTTTTTCCAATATATAGACAAATACTTTTTTCCCCCTCTCTAGATAATTGGATGTCATTTTCGGACTATTCCAGTGAATGAAAAGGATACCTTAACCTATTTCATCTATTCAGTGAAGAATGACAAGAACAAATCTGATCTAAAAATGGATAGCAGTATTCACTAAATAAACAAACTTAAGACTTACAGACCTGAAGACTGGTTTGGATGTTCTGAGCATTTTTTGTATTAGTATTCAGAGTATTCTGATGTTATTTTTCTTGGGAAAATACTATTCTCATAAATTAGGTTTCCATGATGAAAGTATTTTAAATAAATACTATTGATGTCCCTGTGCCTATATCGGAATAATAACTGACATTTCTGTAAGCTTTAATATTAAAGCTTCATTTCATTTATTCAGAATTATGTCCAAAGAATATTTTATTTATTTTCATTTATTCAGAATTATGTCCAAAGAATATTTTAAGGCCTTTATGCGTCAGAGCTCTTATATTTTCTCAGGTATATATTTTTAAATCCTTAATACCTTTCTAAGCAAAATTTAAAGATTATGTAAAGTCACACACTTTACACTTCTAGAGATTTGTCAGTTGACTAAATTAGTACCTGTTTGTGTAAAAGCCTGGGAAATGTTGATTACAAACTGTTTTATGCTGAGTAGTTTTGTATGATGTCTGAATTCATTGATCCTTGCAACTGCATTGCAGCTGCAGAAGATTATCACCTTGGAAAGGAAGAATTTTGAACTAAACACTAGAACTACTTTTGTTTTTCAAAACACTTCATTCATTTGAATGTTGCTCATGCTTTTTAAATGCATACAGATTTTATAATGAAAGTGGTTGAGCAAGGATAAGTATATTTAGCTATAACGTTCCTTGATGTCTTTGTATGATTTTGAATATTTCATCTGAGTGACCTCAGATGCTCTTGTTTGCACGATTTGTCCTTTATGTTGTATGATAAAAGTAATGATAAGAATAGTGCTTGTTTTTTTTTATTGACTGTAAAGTCTGTATGCATTTAAAACGAATATAGGCTTGTTTGAAAACTCCAAGCATGATTTGCCCTCTGTGCCATGCCTACTCTAAATCATGATTTAGATGACATTAATGAGTCTTAAGGCTCATTTGTGGCATTGAGGAACCAACATGTCTTTTTTATTTTAAATGAACTCATTATTAGGGTATTCAGCATTCTGGATAGGAAGAAAAAAAGGTGTTTTTGAGATGCATGATAATGCATTCTGAATCTGTGAGCCTGCATATGATGCTGCATTTGTTTTCTGGGCTTGTCCGGTGTCTATAATAAAGATTCAGAAAAAAGAATCATATTTAACTAAGGAGGAACTGGCATTGATATGCATGGCATAATATCTCAAAGACATACATATTTTCCTGAAATCACGTAGCTGCTATGCAGTGTCTTTGAGGAAATACCAAGAAGCATAATCATGCTTGGTATTTCTTCAATCATGCCAGCACCTTTACTTTTCAGATAATGTGCTGGAAGTCTATACTTACCTATTATATTACAGTCTATAATAACAACCATTTGATTTTGTGGTCAGAAACGAAACTATAAATTTACTGGAATGTCTTGAATTGCTGTCCTAACTGCTAACTGCTACACTTTGTATAACTGATTTATTTTCTTCAGTAGCAGACAAACAATATAGTCCTCAACGTTCCATCACAATTGAGCCCAAAAATTTTGTTGCTAAGCAAAGAATAGACATATCAGAAATAAACAAGTGTCACCAACAGTTTTCCAATTGCCTTCTACATTGCAGGGCAATATATTTCAGGAATGTCCATTAGAGCTATGACAAGATTTGTATTTTGAGAATTAATTGTAGATATTTACTTTATGACATGCATGTTGTAAGGCCACTCAACTCACGTGATGTGAGTCTGGGCTGAAAACGAAAAACAAGCAAAATACATTATTTAAAAAATTCCAATAAATGAAATATAAATGTTCTATGGCAAAGAAACAAAATAATTAAACAAAGTCCACTTGACCCAAATGTTGGTAAAGTCAGGGTATAGCAGAAGTACAACTTGATAGACCGTGGCCAGATATGAAAAAACACTCAATGGTGCCCTACCAGATCTTCTTGCTAAGTTTAAATCTCTATTCCTCACAATCCCGTCTACTGTGTTTCCCCAAAAATAGGACCTACCCCCCAAAAAATAAGCCCTAGTTTGGTTTTTATACTTGCACCTGATATAAGCTCTACCCTGAAAATAAGTCCTAGTGGAGGGTATGGTCAGCACAGGAGTTGATTCTTTGTCCAAGGAGCAGATGGAGGGAGAGGTAAGGGGGTGAGGCAGACAATCCAGATGCAGCATGCGAGCCATGGGAAAGTCAACAAGTCAGATGGAGGGAGAGGCGTGGGGGAATGCATTCCAGGTGATCTTGAAGCACCAAACAGCCTGTGGGAAAGCTAAGAGTCAGTGGACTGGTGTCTCTCGACTTGCCTGCAATCAACATAGCATGTTGGGATTGCCTGCCTTTCACCCCATTGTTCGCCTCTGTCTGCTGCTGGTGCTGCCATATGAAGACAAGATTCCTGCATCCGGCTGCCTGCTTGGCCCACTGTCTTACCTTTCATGCAGTCTGTGTGGCGCATCCAGATTGCCTGCCTCACCACTGCCTTTGCCTATGTCTGCTGCTTGAACAGGGAATCAACTCATCTGCTCTGCACAGGCTGCGCAGCCCCAGAGTCTGCCGACCAAGAGATTGGGCTGCATCTGCTGCAAGATACCATCAGTTCCCACGCACGTACCATCTTGTGTGCGTGCCGAAGTGGGGAGGGACACCAGCCGTACTGATCACCCTGAAATTGTGTTTTCCCAAAAATAAGCCCCAGTGCTTCTTTTGGAGCCCCCCAAAATATAAGACTGAGTCTTATTTTTGGGAAAACATGGTATTTCACTGCACATTGTCTCCCAGTCTTGAATTGACTTTACATATAGCTCTTCCAACATATATAGTAAGATGGAGTCAGTGAGTGAGAAGTTCTGAGTAATTATATTTGTATTATTACAATATCAAGTTTGATAAATTAACAGATTAATATTGAAACTGTAATGTTAAACAAGAATTTAAATTTGAGTGGACCATACAGCCCTATTCATGTTTATGTCCCTTTGTTCATTACAGTTTGTTCTCAATACACTACATTTTAAACCTGAAATTCAATAATTATAATTTCTTTTCACTAATTCCACTTAGGTATTAAAATTGATGCTGCAGTTTTTACAGGATTCTCTGTATTTTCGTAAGAGTAAACATTGAAAGAAATGGTGCAAAAGCTAAGAGATTGGATTATGCAAAACTTGAGTAATATGTTTTGTTTAATTATTGGATTTAGACCCTTGGGAGCTTATGATGGCTCACCCCCTCATTTCTTCAACAGACATATAAAAGTTTGCTAAAGAGTTACTGATCTTCAAAGTCAACTTGAAACTTGAATCCAAATTTCACAGATCCTGTGAATCCAGTGTTATGACAACCATATTTTATTAAACCATGTCTTTAGATTTGGTATAATCTGCCTTAGTTAAGCATCAGTGGGATATGTAAAATGTACACAGACGTCCATAGGAAACTTTCTGTTTACTCTCAGAATGATTCTAAACAAAAAACAGAACAATACTATAAAAATACCTGCTTAGCAGGGGAGAGTAGACTTTATTTACATTTTTATAAATGTAAAAATATAAAAAAAGCAATAAAATACACTTTCAGCCTGGTATAATGCAAATTAGGAGGGCCCACAACTGTGAGCTTGTTTTGTTTGAAATTCCTGGCTTGATCACATTTAAGAGGAGCCAGTCTAAGGAAAACTAATTCTGGCACTGGATCCCACTGAACCCAGTGGTACTTATTTTACATAAGCATGCATATGATTTCCTCAACAGCATGTTTTTAAGAAGATAGCTGCCTATAGTAGCCTTCCTACTCCATGCTAAAAAGCTAAGCAGACTGCATATTATATTCCTACTTGACCTAAAAACAAATTCAATTTATAAACATTTTAGCAGCTAAAAAGATACAGTGATCAAAAGCTGCTTTGCATGAATGTCTTCACCTGTCAAACTACTGTTAGAATTTGTCATATTAGCAGTCTCATAAGAAGGAAGATATTTTGATGGCAATGATTTTTGAAATCCTATTGAACAGAGAAATAATCTTGAAATATCTAGGATCTAGGATGCTTCATGTGGGCATTCCAAATATAAGAATTAAGGACTGTTGTTGCAGGCTTCCTTCAGAGTTTTCCTATATACGGTACATGTAGAAATGGCGCATTCTTGCTTTCATGAATCTTCATTAGACCTACAGATGAATATTTCAAATGAACTCAAATATACTAATGGACTAATGTCCAAACCTAGTGTATCAGTGCTAGAATGAAGGACTTCTATTTTGAAAAAGGACTTAATAAAGTTTTTAAAAATACTTAAGATACTTTGTTTTTTTCCTTATAAAGCTATTTTTCTCCAGAGTAAACATACATATTCAATTATTCACATTGAAAAAAATTAAGATTCATTTTGTTCTTCCAATCATGATGAGTCACTAATACAGTATAAATGATCAGTTCTGACTTTGATACGAGATTTGAGTATGAATCTACAGTGTATCTATTCAGAAGAAATAAAATTCCACAGAGCCCTACTTAAGATGTATAGGACAGCAATGTAAAACAAACAAATGTGTTGGATTGTTATAGTATTCAATATATGCAATAATTTGACTGCTACTGAGATTTTCATTAGTTTCTATTGCAATTAGCTTAACATAGTGAATAAATTAAGGTATGGCAGATCTTGTTCTTAACCTCTCCACGTCTTCCTAAAATAGAGCAGAATAGAATCAACATTTGAATTGAATTATTAGATGCAATAACACTAAGGTGTTTCAAAACAATACTGCAAGCTGCTTTATACTTAAATGAATTATAAAGTTCATTTAATTATATTTAGAAATGTTAATATAATGTTTTGAGTCATGTGTTATAAATACTTTATCCCTTTATTTAAATTCCAAGCAATTATTGAAATGTTATCAGTTCAGGATAGAAACTTGATGCTTGTAAACACTTCAGGGTTTAACCAAAATTCTTTTGTTCTGATTTTTAAGTGGGAATTAATGAAAAGCAACAACAGCAACATGGTACTTGCAAATGGAGATTGTGACATGCTCAGAAAAGAAAAATGGCTTCAAAATAAATAAAAAAAATCATAGACATTAAATAGATTGGAGATGATTTCTTTTAGTTATCCTGGAACCAAGCCAGGTAGGACTTTATGTTCAAAAGCAGCACTACTAGTATGAAATAGTCATTTTGAATAGGAATATCACCTACTAACATCTTGGCTGCTACCTTTTGTCCCAAAGATAGCTTAAGATCTTTTCCAGAGTCAGGCTTATACAGAGAGCATTGCAGTATACTTACCTAATTGCATAGTGATGAGTTCATGGGTTACTGTTGCCACAGTGGAGACATCTGAGGCCTTTCAGACCTTAGAGAACTACAATTCTCATGGAACCTCAGCATGGCCAAAGGTAAGAAGGGATGATGAAGTACCTGAAAAGTAACAGGTTCCCCATTCCTGATGCATGTCCCAAAGGTGCTTTTTCAGGAGGCAATTAAACTTTTATTTTTTCTTTGAAGACATTTTGCTTTTCATCCAAGAAGCTTCTTCAGCTCTCACTTAATGGTGAAGAATGGAAGAATTTATATTCTTTCCAGACGGCTGGTCATTTGCATTCTTTTAGAAAGTCATTCAGGCCACTTGGAGCTTTAACTGTGTGCTGAGGGTTACCTGAATAGTGCAAATGGGTGTGGGGCCTTCTTGGCTGCAGGATGTTTTCTGCGGTTCCACCACAAAACTGCGCTCGACTAAACTGCGCCCGACTAAACCGCGTCGCTGACGTCATCAACAGGGCGACAACAGCGCGGAGACAGAAGCACACTGTAAACCCTAAACCTAGAATTAACCCCTAAACCTAACCCCCCTAAACCTAATCCTAATCCTAAACCTAACCCTTAACCTAACCCTAACCCTTAACCTAACCCTAAAGCTAACCCTTACCTTAAGTTGAATCGGCTTGCTTTCAAAGCGCTATTTAAAGCGCCCTTCTTTCTCTGCGCTGGCTGTTGTCGCCCTGTTGATGATGTCAGCAACGCGGTTTAATCGGGCACGGTTTTGATGGGTCACGGTTTTCTGCCCTGTGTTCCTTTACTGTTGAGCACAAGCGGAGGCTGTTGGAGATGAGTCTGTGTTGTCTGAATCTCAAACTGAAGTGGAAATGGTTCCTGTAGTCTGCAATTTTTCTGGAAATCTGTTCACACCCCAGGTGTTTATCCCAAGGTGCATAACTAAAAGTCTATGGAGTATGCTTCCAAACAAAGCATTATCTTGAAATATGACCGTTATTTCCCTTATTAATCCCTACCCCCACCGCCCCCAAAATAGAGTAATTTCTGTCCGTGCTGTCTTTTTGCCTTCTGCTCTTTTATAAATATGGCCATAATATGATTTCAAAATTCCAAACGGGCTCACTAATGTAGTTACTTGCTGCAGGTTTCCCCAAACTGAAAAATTTAAACAAGAAACTGTTCTTTGTTCTTTGTGGCATTAAATAAAATTTTACCTTAACTGAATCAACCTTTTGTCCAGCAATGATCTGTGATGACTTTTAAAGAATAAAGGTAAAGGTCCCTCTCGCACATATGTGCTAGTTGTTTCTGACTCTAGGGGGAGGTGCTCATCTCCATTTCAAAGCCAAAGAGCCAGCGCTGTCCGAAGACGTATCCGTGGTCACGTGGCCAGCATGACTAAATGCCAAAGGCACACAGAACGCTGTTACCTTCCCACCAAAGGTAGTTTCTATTTTTCTACTTGCATTTTTCCATGCTTTCGAACTGCTAGGTTGGCAGAAGTTGGGACAAGTAATGGGAGCTCATTCCATTATGCGGCGCTAGGGGTTTGAACCACTGAACTGCCAACCTTTCTGATTGACAAGCTGAGCATCTTAGGCACTGAGCCACCGTGTCCCTATTTTAAAGGAATAGAAGCTAATTAATCATCTCATTTTCACTTTGTGATTCATTTTCTTAATCTAAAGGGTAAAGGCTTATGTGTGAATAATGGACAATGTGTACCATGTCTGTGCTGTCCTCTTCAATGTTTCTATGGCTGCCTTCTAACCATGGTTGCCACTCTTTTGTAGACTGTCTATATACCATGTAAAGTTTATGGTCATAGGGCTAAATGTACCCTTCTGTGGTCTTCTGCAGTCTCCTGATCTCTCATCCATTGCCACCAATTTTAATAAATTAAAAAGATTTTAGAATTGGATAAAAACGGGAAAAAAGAGGTTTTAAGAAAATGGATGGACTGTAAAAAAAAAACTGGTTTGTGTTCTGTGCATGCTGTGTTTTACTTTGTAATTCTCCCACTTCTTTCTCATGCATCCCCAATTCATTCCACAAATAGGCACATCTACAGAGAAGGAGAAAAAGAAATATCAAGAAGGCAAGTGCAGCCACATGTATCCTTTGACTACACCTCAAAGGTTGTGTATTCATACAGCCGAAATATTTATGTATTCTCTTTCAACATACTCTTATATTGAATTACTTTAATCCTCTGATGTGCCTATATTTAAATTAGGTTCATGCCGCAAGGAGCTTCATACAGGATGCTGGTGCTTACATTACTTGATTAAAAATTACTTAAATTACATTTTCAGTAAGCCACAAACCTTTCCACATATATTTTTCCTTAGTTTTTATTTATGATTTATTGTTCCACTTTCTCTGGCGTTAAAAAAGAAAAGTCATTATTTGCATAGGTAGCCACATGCAGCAAAAAGAATGGAATGGAAATGGAAATGGAAGCAGAAATATCTCTACAGTTTTGAGTGTGTTCATATCAAGATTGTTCTGGCTGCACCACAGAGCCAGTTGTTCAGCTCCCCATCTATGTGGAGACTCATCTTTGTCTCAAATGAAACCAATGACTGTTGTATTACCTGCAAACTTCAGTACTTTAACTTTGAGATTTCCTGCTTGAGCAGGGGGCTGGACTAGAAGACCTCCAAGATCCCTTCCTCTTCTCTTCTGAATAGATGCAGTTGTTGGTATAGAAAGAAAAAAATAATGGAGAGAGCACACAGCCCTGGACGTCACCTGGGCTAATTGTACAGGTATCTGATGTAATTTTGCCAAGGTATCTGATTAATTAATTGTATCATACACCGGTACATTTAGCAGCTGTTCTAATTGTACAGCTATCTGATGTGATTTTGCCAAAATTACCCAGTTCTATGTTTATTTATATTATTGTCCAGTCTAGCCAAATCCCACATTACAATTTTCAATCTCTATGCAGAAGTTCAGTCATTTGAGTGGTCAATTTATTTATTTTTTAAATTTATTTTTCAAATTTATACAACCATCAATTTTACAAAGCAAATGACTTTGGATAGTGTAAAACAAAGTTAAAAAAACAATAATACACAAATAAGAACTGTTAAAAGCATTAAAATGTAGAAATTGCAGTTACAAATAATAAATAATAGGTGAATATTAATTGTGCAACCTCAAGAATTCGCTGAGTCCCTGGGATCTCAAGCCCGCTAACACAACCAGGTCTTGAAGATTTTCAGAAAGTCAGGAAAAATGCTGTTGTGGATTCTTTGCCAAAGAAATGAACACATGCTGGCTAGTGTCCTTGCAGCAAAAAGCGAACAGCCTGGTCAGCTTCAGCATTTTTTGCAGCCCTGGTACGTGGCACATGCATCCACCATCCATCAACTGACTTGAGCTGCTACCACCAGCGGGGAAGGCTGCAGCCTTCACTGCTGAGCAGCTGATTGGCAGTTGGATCAGCCTCGTGGAATACCGCCAATCAGTTCTAGGCGGCGGGCATCACCACCATCAATCACCGTCAATTGCCGCCACTGTTTGCCACCGCCAATTGCTGCCTGCCGATCGCTGCCACCATTTGCCACAGACCGTCATCTCTGATTGCTGCTGCTGCCGATCACAGCTCGCTGCCATTCACCACTGATTGGCGCTGCTGCCATTTGGCAGTGACAATCAGCAGCGATTGGCAGCAGCAGCGGCAAACAACGGCAGTGACCCCCACCACCTAGAACAGCTGATCGGTGGTATTCTGGGAGGCCGATCCAACCTCCAATCAGCTGCTTTGCCAGACAGTGGCAAATGGTGGCAGCGGTGACAGGCGGTGGCACCGACCCCCTCCACCTGACCCAATATTCACTCTATGAGATGCACAGGGGGTGGTGGTCCAAGGGGCCGGTTGGGGCTGAGTTCAAACCTTTTGTTAAAAAGCAAGATGAATTGTCTGTATTATGGGGATGTCTCCTGTGGGGGGACCGGGTAATTGTTCCACCCAAACTGTGAATTGCAGTATTAGAGGCCTTGCATGTAGGGCATCCGGGAATTGTCCAGATGAAATCTTTGGCAAGGAGTTACGTGTGGTGGCCTAATATGAATGGGGAGATTTAAGAGTGGGTGGCAACCTGCACTCCGTGCCAGGAATCCCGACCAGCTCCCCCAGAGGTGCCCACACAGGTATGAAAAAGACCCCAGGCACCCTGATCCAGAGTACACATTGACTTTGCGAATCCCATGCATTGGCAAGTATTTCTGGTAGTTGGGACGCTTATTCAAAGTGGTTAGAGGTAGTCCTCATGACCATCACCACGGCAGAGGCAGTCATCAAGGTGCTACGGAGACTTTTCTCCATGTACAGCCTGCCCGACGTCTTAATCTTAGGCCCCAATTCACAGCCATCCAATTTGAGACTTATTTAGCAAAACGGGGAATTAGACATGCCCTGGTTGCCCCATTCCATCCGGCTAGCAATGGGCAGGCGGAGAGAATGGTGTGATCTGCAAAAGAAGCCCTAACCAGGATGGGGCTGGGAGATTGGCAAACCTGGGTAGACCAATTCCTCCTTTACCAACACATCATGCCAAGTGCCACGACCGGCAGAAGCCCCTCTGAGCTATGAATGGGTCGCCAACTAAGGTCTCCCTTAAATTATTCTGCCGAGCCACCTATTGATTTGACCAGCAAACTAAGATCATTTAGCATAGGAGATCGAGTTTACGCCCATAACTACATTTGGGGGGGGGGGGCTCTCTGGATTCCTGCCACAATTGCATAAATCACCAGACCTTGCTCTTACAAATTGGAACTCGAGGACAGGAAAGTTTGGAAGTGGCACATTGACCAGCTCCAAGGCCACCTCGACCATTCAAATCTTAGGCAACCAGAGGTAACTCCTGCATGAGTTAGCCAAAGCTCTACCCAAAAGGAGCAAGCATACACTTCTTCCACAGACTTCTCAAGCCCGAAGGTACCGGAGTACTTATCTGAGAAAGTTGGGGGCCCGCAGTGAGTTCCAAGCGAACCGGCTCTAGGAACTCCAGCCATGCCCCAGGGAAAGTTCCAGGAGCTTCCACCAGGCAGAGCCAGAGAGACAACAGGTCTAACTGACCTGACTGAAATCCTAGGAACAACTGAACTCCACAGGTCAGAGAGAGTTTCTAAAAGACCCGCCTTCCCACGTGACAACGTCACCAGCTGGATCAGCCCAACTAAGAGTGGAGGGGTGTTACATACTGGCAGCCAGTATGGTAGGTTCCACCAAGGTCCTTCGATCTGGTGGCAATATACTAAAAGCTGATTGGCTGATCCGTTTGACAGTTCCCTATAAAAGGGCTAGCTGTCAAACAGAATGGTGCTGGATTGTACATAGTTTGCCTAATAAAGAGCTGTTGTTTGTCACTGGAAAAAAAGAAGATGCATAGACATTTCCACCCACTATTTTGGGGGGGGCGTCTTATAGTGTGAAAAATATTGTATGTTGGTGGAGCAAGGAAAAATAACTCACAGGACTAGGACAAAACAGAAGTTTTTAAAAGTTTTAAAAAGTTAATTTGATCTTGTTCTTTATTTTTAATGGTATTTTCCCTTCTATTTAATTAATGATGACGGTGACAGATTTTAAAAGCCTTGTAGGTCCCATTCAAGGCCTTCAGGGCTGCAGCTGTTTCTAGAGCCTCACCTTCTCTATTTCTGATGCAGCTTATAAGAAAGATGGAACAAAAGTTGCATCCCATAAGGGCACTTTCCCAAACCATGATGAAATCTCTGCCTTTCTTACTTCTTAAATTTTGTGTTCTAAATGAAAAAGTTTGTTTAAAAATAGCTAAAAATAAAAACAACCTTAGCCATTTCTGAAGGGTTTTGTCAGAAATAAAAGAAATTGGGAAATGCAGACTTGCTAATACCTCTGAACATGAAAGTCTTTTTCTGAATATTTATTTATTAATTTTTTCTTCCATGATTTGTGAAAGAAAAAGAATCCTTAAGATTTCATATTTTGTGATCCTCAAAATAATTCTACAGAATAGCTTAGTCTAAACAGAATACTCAAGGCCATCGAGTGAGCTTCATGGCTGCCTGGAGATCAAAGCCAGCTGCTCCAACATCCACCCCATTGGATCCCACTAAATGGTGCAGATGATCCATAGAGCTAACAGCGAATGGGTTGCATGTATCTGTTACACTCAAGAAACCCTGTTAAAGGATTGCTTGTTTCAGAAATTGGGATGTGAGGTTCTGTTCAAGGTGAAAGAATACCAAAGTTTGCTAGAAAATAAAGATTTGGGGATCAATTCAATTTCAGTACATTGCGAAGCTTCGGTGGGGAAATATTTAAAAATATAAAGGTATAAATTAACAGATTAGCTAGTAAAAAAGAGTTAGGTAGTGGAATTATTCCATGTAATAATCTTTTGTAATAATCAAGGTTATGCTTTCAACACAAAAACACTGTTCATTTCTTGGTTAACTGTAGCACACCAGTGGTCCTTATTCTGAATGTTCAAATCCTGATTTTAAGGTTTTCTGGCTCCATCTGGTGGTCCTAGAAAGCAATTGATTTTTTAAATTTATTTATACATGCATACCAATAGTATATATTACCTACAGTACTTAGAAGTTTATCTCTCATATGCAACATTAATAATATTTAAAATATGGATAATTAGGGAGTAGCCAACACAAATGTATCTATTTTTATCACTTTGCCATATTTATTTTTGTGTAGGCATTGTAAAGTAGACCTAAACACCATCCTTGTTTAAGACTTGCAATATGTCAGAGGAGCCACCTGAGATGGCAGACTGTTGAAGCCAGAAACTAATTAATAGAAGATTAATAATAGTTAAATAATAGTTCTTTGCAGAAGTGATGATGGGAGATGGATTTAGATTCCAATTTGATCCATATCTATACAATAGGATGTGATCTTGTGTTATTCCATTCAGTTCTCATCATTTCAAAACAGTATAGTCAAAGACAGGATACTAAGTGTAATTATTGTCCAGCAACATCTGGCTGACCATAGATTTTCTGTACTTGAAAATGTTAAAGGTTCCAGGCAAATAAAATTATTTCAAAAAGATTATTACATAAATTGTCTTCACAGTCTTCTTCTCATGGAATAAAATTTTCTAAGAGGTTTCTGATCATATGAAATAATTACGATACTGGAAATGGTGGGAGTGGTAAGAGGCCAATATTAATTGATTTATCTGACTTTGCTTTTATTTATGTCCTCTTACTCCCAGCTCTGTTTCTAAAGATTAAGGACATTCTGGTTTTGTTATAACTGAGAGGAGGAAGATCAGTGACATTTGCATCTTTCTCACTGTACATTAGCTAAACCAAGAACCAACTAAGCAATACTTGCCATTTAAGTTAAATATTTTCGCGAGTAGAAAGAAAATGCAAGACATTTTTATTTACACTGTGTATATTTTCAATAAATCCTGTCAATTGTTCTTTTTTAACCATTTTATGATTACCCATTTTCAAGCACCTTTAGAATGTTAGTTCTATAAGTACAGGTGTAATTGTAGTTCCCTGTTCTATTGTTTTAAAACAATACCAACAAAATGTGTGCCTATTAAGAGTATGGCTGAAATTCACGTAGATGAAATCTTAAATTGCAAGAATTATGATCTTGGAACTAGTAAACAAATCTAGATTCCAATTTATTATCTTCAATGAAATTCTTTTAGAAAGTGATTGGTTTTTCAGTCTTATTTTAAGGATTAAGATTTAAATATATTAGTTATTATATTTTCTTCTGCGGTGGGTACACAAATTGAACTCATGCAAAAGTGCAGAACAGCATGTATAATAAGCATATGCTATGAATAGAAGAATTCTGACAGCACCAGCTTAAGCCTCCGGATTAAATCAAAAGACTACATAGAAATACCATAGCATATATGTTACAATGAATGCAACAATTCATTCACTTACATAAAAAACAACATTGTGTTGAAACTCACTTGACATATTTACAGTACATGAAAATAGTTCAGGACAACATTTGAAGAAATTGTATTTGTAGAAAACTATTTCTCAGCATTTTAATATAATGTAAAAGGGGAAAAATCAAACAATAGATACGCTAATGGGAGAAGATGGCAAAGAAGTAACGGGCAGTAGAAAGAAAGCAGAACTGTTTAATTCATATTTTGCATCTGACTTCACACAAAAAGAAAACACTACTCAACTTATCAAAAACAGAACCATAAATAACAGGAATGCAAATTAAAATATGCAAAAAGAGATGACAGGTGTTCTTCAGATGGATTCAAATCACCTAATCCTGATGCACTACATCCCAGAGTTAAGAGATGTTTTTTTCAGAACCATATCCCCCCCTGACTTGGTTGTGAGCCGCCCTGAGTCCCCTCTGGGGAATAGGGCGGCATAGAAATATAATAAACTCAACTCAACTCAACTCAAGGTTCTTGGATCACCAAAGAACTACCTGAGTGCTGAAAAAGTGCTGATGTGGTTCCCATCTTCAAAAAAGGAAATAAAAAAGAAAATTCGGGAAATTACAGACCAATCCGCCTGATATCAATATCTGAGAAGATCTTGGAAAAGATAATCAAGCAAGAAATCTGCCGACACCTAGAAGCAAAGAAAGTTATAACCAAAAACCAACATAGGTTCGCCAAAAACAGATAATGCCAAACAAATCTTATTTCATTCTTCGACAAAGTGATCAAATTAATAGATTATCAAAATGTTGTGGACATAGTACACTTAGATTTCAGTAAAGCATTTGATAAAGTAGACCACAACCTACTTCTTGGCAAGTTAGAAAAATGTGGGATAGATAGCACCACCACCAGATGGATTTGTAACTGGCTGACAAATCATACTCAACATATAGTCCTCAATGGAACTACATTCACATGTAGCAAATAGCAAAATGAAACATCAAAGATGCACTGGGTGGGAAAAACCACTGGGTGGATCCAGTGCTGGTATGAGGGAGATAAAACAGCGAAACGGAAAAGAAGTAAATGAAGTTCTGGCTCTACAAACATCACTATATCAAAGGGGAAAGGCAGAAACATCAAAAGGTTAATTTGTAGAGAGGGTGATAGGCACAGCAAAATGCAAGAGATCTCGGTGGAAGCAAAAAAATCTAGATTCATTTTCTTAGTGGAAAAGACAAAGGTAAGTTTTGTCATTGCATGGCAAATCTATATCTAAACCCTGAGGATTTTTATTGTCAACATTACCATAAATGGTGTCCATAAGTGATTTAACCAGTAGTGCCAATTCTTTAAAAATGATTATATAGGGAAATGTTTATTTAAAACCGTGACAATCCCTCTCAGCCCAACTCACGCCAAAGGTTGTTGTGGAGAATAATAGAAGAGAAAGTAGCATTAGGTATGTTCATCGCCTTGAGTTATTTATAAAATAATAAAGATGGGCTATAATTAAAGAAACATTAAAAAAATGATGATAATCTCACATCTGCATTGCCATATGTCATTGTATGATATCATTATAGTTGTTTAAGCATACTGACAATTTAGCAATATTTTGTAGTAGCCAAAGGTAAAACTTCAACATAAGGTCAAAATACACATTCTGAAAACAACTGAATCATGCATGCCCAGCTTAAGTCTTCTAATAACATTTCTAGCGCACCAACTGATTCTAAAAATAATGTTGAATTCAAGCTGAGAATCATTTATTGAACAGATAAATCTTAAATAACACGCATCCAGAACAATTGACTGGCACTGCATCAACTTCTGATTTATCTGGAGTGTGCTTACTTTTCATTTCTCTTAACTCTGAAAATAACAAATATTTTCTGTACATGTAGTTGAATAAATAGGAAAAATAGGGCACTAAGCTCCATATTCTGAAATGGTTTCAACCAATATATTCAGATAGTCATTGAAAAACATATGTCCCAGTATAACATTTTTCTTGGGATGCCCCATTTTTTTTTAAATAGATTGTCTTAATTTTAAAAAAAGATTTTTAATTTAAGAGCTGTTTACAGCTGTTCTATATAGTGACACTAAGCCATAAAATGCTACTTTCTATAAAGTACTACAGGCCTTTCCTGCCTCTGCAATCTTTATAGGATTTTGTGAGTTGACAGATTCATTTATTCTATACTATCCAAAAGACAAATGGAGTATAAGTAGTTCTTTCTGATTGGTGCAAGGAAACTGATGACCTTTAAGAACTCCTATAATGGAAGTGGAAAATGCCACTTTAACACTAGAGCAACAAATAATTATTTGGGATTGCCTAATCCACAGGTCCAGAATGAGATTAAGTTTTTTCTCCATTAATGTCTTCCAAAGCCATTTGGTGAATCTTTATTTAACAGCAGGCTGCAAAGAAAATTACAGGCACCTAGGCTTCCTTTCTCCCTATTTGAATCTTCTGCTCAGCCTCAGTGGACAAAATTGCTTATAACAAGATAGTGAGAGGTCTGGTTTCTGTAGCCAGAATGTTGGCTATTGCATATGAAGTCCAAATTCCCTTTTTCAACAGTAGATGATTGTTTTCTTACAGACATAGTACTTAATGGTTCTCTTGAGTTTGAGCCAATCCCCTCTGTTTTGATCCCAGAGCTAACATCAATTTGTGACATTTTCTTTTTAAACTTTACCCAATTTAATTGCCTCAAAAGATCAATAAAAGATAATTGGATTTTTAGATCACACTATAAAAAGGTGTGTTTTATTTTAAAAACTTTGGACAAGATACAAAATGAAACATACAAATCTATGTGTGTGAGTTCTTTATTATGAGTTTTTCTCTAGTAATGCTATTTGTATATCAAATTCTACTATTCTACAGTATTCTACTTTTATGCAATATTGTACTAGTTTTACTAGTAGTATACCAGAGGTGGGTTCCTACCAGTTTGTACCTATTCGGTAGAACTGGTTCGGTTCGTCAAATCTACCGAACCGGTTAGAAGAGGTTCCACCAGTGGACCCGGAAAGCAGGCCACACCTACAGAAGAGGTTCCAAAAATTTTTGAAACCCACCGCTGGTCCTTGGATATGATTATTCTACACTATCATGCTCATATTTATAAAACTCAGTGGCTCTGTGAAAGATAAGGATAACTACTGCGTTTGTGGTGCAATCAGAACATTGCGTGTGTTGAAGTTGTTTTAACGCAAACCAAAGATGCCTTTTAAAAAACAAGTTTACATCATATTCTTATGCATGTCAGTGCTGTGTGTGAGGTAATTTAAGGTGGTTCTGACAAGTGTCGTCAGCATCTTCATATCCGGTTACATGGGCGGCAAGCCACTCCCACAAAGGAGGCCACACCCACAGAGTAGGTTCGAACAATTTTTGAAATCTACCACTGTAGTATACCATTACCATTGATACTATACTTTAGTATCCAACAGTGTTTTAACTCTTACAGATCCTGGATTGATTTTAAAGTAGGTGTGTGTCAAAACCCATAGTCTAGGGGCCTCACATGGTTTTGGATATCTAATAATGTGGTTTCATAAGGTTGTTAATTTTTAACGTCATGTGGGGTTTTTTAGTGATATTTATATACATTAACTATATTATATATTTTAGTATAAATGTCGCTTGAGAGAATTCCTCTTCACTCAGTGAGGACTGGGCAAGCCAAAAGATTGGACACCAATGTTTTAAACCCTTTTTCTTTCTCTTTCTCTCTAGCATTTCTTCTATTCTTTATCATTTTTATTAATGGGCAGCAGGTGAAACATTAGTTCCATCCCAACATTGTTCTTTGCTTTCTTGCGCCTGTTCTCTTTTCTCCAGACTCTTCAGTCCTTTTATTTGGCAGCAGCTGTGCATCCACAAACCTCACATTTCTCCTTGTTTCAAAGTTTAGCTCTTTATAAGGAATTCCGCCATTTGAGTCTGGGGAGAAAGGCCTACAGGTGCCTGCAATCTTCTTTGCAGCTGTCTCTTTCATGGTGAAATATCATAGTCCATGATTGTCTAGTCATACACCAAAGCCCTCAATTTGTTCTGATGAGAACAAAAATACCACAGGAGATGCAGAAAAATGGTGGTGATATTTATGTAGTTATTTATGTAAAGCAATGGTTCTCAGCATGTGATCTGCGGACCCCTGGGAAGGCACGATGTTGTCACAGGGGGTCCCTGAAGGCTTGAAGAAATGTTATGATTTAAATCTTTAGTTTAGTCTTGAGGTCAGTGGCCATGGCCCTGGGCACAAAAGGCATTTAAAGGGGGTCTGTGGTGCAGAAAAGATTGAGAACCACCAACATAAAGCCCAGGGAGAGAAGAGGCACATTAGCCTGCCTTCAGATCAGCTTATACAATCTGACCACAGCGGGTTGACTTAATGACAGTACCTTAAAAAGGGTGGAAAGTTTTCCATTTATTTTATCTTCTTATTGCCAGTCACTTCTCTTTTAGTAGTTGTTTGACAATACTTCGTCAGTGATGTTTAAATAGTTGACCAGTTTAATGACGAATGTCTTTATGGAAAAAATGACTTAATCTCTTATGCTTCTATCTCAGCTCCTACCAATCAGTGATTTCAGATTGTTTTTGTTTTAATTGTATTCAACCCAGCTTAGGGCAAAACAGGATGTAGGAGAGGCACCGGAAAAAGCCTAGAGATAATGGGAAGAATCCTGCAGTTAGACTAGCCCCCAATTGGCTTTTGCTTTGCTTGTTCTTCCTGCATAATCATGATATGCGCAGTCATATTACACATAATTCATGTAAAATTGAGTCAAAAGAGAAGTAATAGAGGCAGAATAGGGATAAAGCATAGGGAGAACTATTTCATAGATATATGGTTTTGTCTTTGAGGGTAGGTAGAGTGGGTAAAGGCTCTTTATTTGTATGGCATAGAAAATGAAGTACCATATTTTTCAGAGTATAAGATGCACCTTTTTCTCTCAAAAAAGAGGGTGAAAATCTGGGTGCATCTTATACACTGAATAGAGCACTTTCTGCCTCCTGAAACCCTGGATCCTTTGCAAAAATGGCTGTGCATAGCCTTTAGGAGGCTTCCAAAGTGCTCCTGGGGGCTGGGGAGGGGCAAAACTGAGTGGAAAGTGGACCATTTTTGTTTGTTTTTGCCCCCTCAGCCCCCAGAAGCACTCTATAAACATCCTAAAAGCTATGCATGCCTTTTTTTTTGACAGAAAACGGGCCCATTTTTGCAAAAAAGAGGGCCGCTTTTGCTCGTTTTTGCACATTTCCACAGTGATGGGATTCAACTTTTTTTACTACTGGTTCTGTGGGCATGGCTTGGTGGAGGGTCATGTGACTGAGTGGGTATGGCCAACTCTATGTCACTCATGCCCACTCAGTCACATGACCCCCACCACCAAGCCATCCCAACAGAACCCGGTAGGGAAAAAATTGGATTTCTACGTATCTACCTATTTTCTGCCCAGGCCTGGCTAATCTTTCAGAGGTTCCTCCTGTATGCCACCCGCTCTCCCTTCACCAGTCCCATTTCTGCTCCTTTAGAGGCCCTGGTCACTTCCTCCTCCATGATCGCCTCTTTCTTCAGAGGCCCCAGTCTTACACAAGCTCTTTAGTTTCTTTTGTTTTAGATGTTAGAATCCTGTCTATAAGAGAGATGACATATTGTCATGATAGATCTATTCTGGCTTTCTCCATTGCAGGTTTCTGATGGCTGCCTAAGGGACAGCAGCACCTGATTGTCCTTGAGATCTAAATTTAGATGTGGTCAGAGTTATAACATGAAATGCCTACATTTGACTACATCACAGTTCCCATTTTGCAACAACTGTGCCTGAAGCAACATAAGTGAGCATGACAGCTTGTATATTTTAAAACAGCTAATTGTGGGTCATATAAGAGATAATTTCACTTGCTCAACAAATGCCTGAGGAGAGATTATTAAAAGCAGATTTGGCGGTGGCTGCTAATATAAGCTTTGGTTTCATGAGGCATCAACCAGTATGTTCTCCTAGAGGTGGAATCTATTGATGAGCACTTCTGCCAAGCTTTAATTAGCAGCTGATTTTCAAAGCTTCTTAAACTTTAATCAGATTATATACAGTAAGTCTAACTGTATATAGATGTCTGTTTTGCCTGACAGTTCACCTGCTTCTATTTATAGGGATTTTTTTAAAATGTGGAACTGCTTCATTTTCAGAATCCTGCCTTTTCAAATATCAGCAACCAGGAACCTGTTGCTTGTACACCAAGATCTTTCAGATGAGGTAAGGTACGGGGACTGGTATTAACATGAATAATTTCAATTAAGCATTAAGAAGTTAACCTGAGAAGATAGTTAACCATTCCTCCAGTCATTCTCAAGACATTTTTTGTGCCTATCATACAGAATGGAATACTAAAGTTCCTTTTATCCCAATTGTGTTTGTTTCTCTGGAAAGAACTTTAAGGCGCAGGTCTCATATTAGTAACATTAGCAGAATAGGCTTAATGGATAAAGAACTTGAAAAAAATGGAACTTGCTACTAACAGCAGCAAGAATACTTTATGCACAAAAATTGAAGGATACTTTAATTTCCACAATGAAGGAATGGCTGCAAAACTTGATGGAGTTAGCAGAGATGGCTAAACTGACTGCTTTGATTAAAGAAAAGAATAAAATTAATTTTGTTTCTACTTGGAAACTGTTTTTGGACTTTGTGCTTGAGGTGGAAAAAATGAAATTAATATTCTTTAATCATTTAATCCTTACACATGCCAATACAACCTCAAAATCGGCCCTTATTCCCCAAAGGCCCAAGGGCACCTACCCATGGCAGTGGGAAGACCTGCTGATCGCCCCATTTGCAAGCAGATGGAGCTTTCAGTCTCCATCATTTCTCCATCTGGGAAAAAATATTTGGGCACTTATGAGGCCTGGGGTGGGTTCCTGACAGTTCTAACCTCTTCTATAGAAGAGGTTCCACAAATCTACAGTGCCATTTAGAACCGGTTCCAGCTCCCTCCCCCTGCCCGTCCGCACATCATCAAGATGAAGAACAAGAGAAGGAATTCTGGGAGTTGAAGCCCACAGGTTTTAAAGCTGTCAAGTTTG
Source organism: Thamnophis sirtalis (assembly GCF_051295495.1). Classification (NCBI taxonomy): domain Eukaryota; kingdom Metazoa; phylum Chordata; class Lepidosauria; order Squamata; family Natricidae; genus Thamnophis; species Thamnophis sirtalis. Next base: position 51,597,665 of record NW_028261390.1, on the reverse strand, counting down.
AACAGCCCTGGGGTTTTTTTTCTAAAGGGTTAGGGGTGCAAGGGTCTTGTAACTTGACAGCTTTAAGACTTGCACACTTCAATGCCAGAGTTCCTGAGCCAACATAACTGGAGGAGGAATTCTGGGAGTTGAAGTCCACAAGTCTAAAAGCTGTCAAGTTTGAACACCCCTCGGTTTTTTTTCTAAAGGGTTAGGGGTGCAAGGGTCTTGTAACTTGACAGCTTTAAGACTTGCGTGCTTCAAATGCCAGAGTTTCTGAGCCAACATTTTGGTTGCTAAGCAAGAGCGTTGTTAAGTGAGTTTCACCACATTTTGCAAGTTGGCCACGCCCACCCAGTCACATGGCTGGCAAGCTACTCCCAAAAAGCAGGCCACACCTACAGAAGAAGTTCTAATATTTTTTGAAACCCACCACTGTATGAGGCACTCGGGAATGGTACAAATCACTCTGTTTCAAAGCACCCCATTTGCAAGCAGGTGAAGCTTTTGGTCTGTGCTGGAAGAAAAATATGTCTGTCATGGGAAGCCCTGTAAGCCATCGCAGCCTGGGCAAGCAGATGGTGGGAGGGAGAAGGCAGGCAGCAGCAAAATAAGACATCCCCAAAAATAAGACCTAATGGGTCTTTTGGTCTAAAAAAATATAAGATCCAGTCTTATTTTTGGAGAAACACTGTATTCTGTCCTGTCCTCTCATATCATAGCCTATAGTCATATTTAATGTTTCACATTTTGAATATAAAACAATTTCTTTATGATATTTATTTACATTCCAAATATCTAATCAACCATTAGCTAAAAACAGTTAAAATCTTAAAACAAATTAGATTCCCCCCCCCTTATTTCCTTCCCAAAACCTGTGTTCTGGAACCAAAAAAGGTTCAAAGAGTATGCATTCCTCTCTTACGATTCCCGCAGTTTTGTTTCAAACGGGCAGAAGACTCTAGCAATTCTTGTGGAAAGGCCAAATCTTGGTATTTGTGTACTTTGGTCTCAGACAGCTGAGCTGTGATTTCCAGACCACAACTTTGCTGAGATCATTTCAGTTTCCTACTGAACAAATGTTAATGCTTGCATCACTGTGAGAGGAAAAATTAAGATAATTCCTATGTTATGCCTCCCGATGCATAAGAATAGCCCTGCCATGTCTATGCAGCTTGCATGTTATAGGCCCTCGAAGCACATCAAGCTTCTTTCCTGAGGTAAAAGATATTTGTTTCATTTCTTATTATTTATTTATTTATTTATTTATTTATTTATTAGACTTATATACCGCTTCATAGAGCTTTCAGCCCTCTCTAAGCAGTTTACAGATTTTTAGCAAATTGAGTCAGCACATTGCCCCCACAGTCTGGGTCCTCATTTCACCCACCTCGGAAGGATGGAAGGCTGAGTCAACCTTGAGCCGGTGAGATTTGAACCGCGGAACTGCAGATAACAGTCAGCTGAAGTGGCCTGCAGTACTGCACCCTAACCACTGCGCCACCTCGGCTCCTTATCTATTATATATATCGAAACTGATCAGAATATTATCTGAAGCCACTATGATAGAATGCAACTTTTATAGGGTTTCATAGGGCAGTGTTTCTCAACCTTGGCCACTTGAAGATGTCTGGACTTCATCTCCCAGAATTCCCCAGCCAGCAAATGCTGGCTGGGGAATTCTGGGAGTTGAAGTTCAGACATCTTCAAGTGGCCAAGGTTGAGAAACACTGTCATAGGGATTACTGAGAACATGTTGCTGCCACTCTTTGTATGGCTATTACATTGGAATTGCAAACTCCAGTTGACCACTCAATGAGTACAAAGGATACTGGAGATTCCAACTCTGGGGTAGGCAACTATGGTGACTTTTCTTGCTCTAACTTTTTGATGCCCTCTAGTGGTATGTGGATTTCTGCAGCCCAGATCCAGAAGTCTTACCTTTCATTCGGGTCTGCTGCCAGAGATAACTGTCTTGTGTGTCTAATGCCGGTGCTGTTTAGAATCTTGATTTAATATTAAAAAGGAAATAATGTCACACATTAGTCTTTGATTAAAACCTATTTTCATTTATTTTTCATTTAATGAAATATAAGCGTAGCGCTAACCCTCGTTAAGGGCCGCTGGAGTCTGGGTTCTCTTGGCCCTCTTCGTATGGCTGCCAGTCCAACCTGGCAACCCCTCTATGATGCACTTCTACTTGCCAGGGTCACGTGATGTGGTGGTGGTCAGCAGGCAGGTCATGGATAGGGTGGTATTCATGTGGCTGGTTGGAGTTTCTTCCTCTTCCTCTATCTTCGCTTTCTCTTGAACTGCCTGCTGGGCTCTCCTTCCACAGCCTCTGCTCCTTCGTTGTTTTCTCCGCTTGTCTCCTTTCACTCAAACGCCTCTCCCTCAGGCTTGGCCCACAGAAGCCTCTGCTAGCCTACTCCCTTATTCCCCCCCTTTTTTTTCCCTCACCTCCTTTCTCCCTGCTTCCTGCTCCTTTTCTTCCCTTTCCTTTTTTCTTTCCCCCCAGCCAATCCCTCCTTCCTTTTCTTGCACTCCCTCTGTCTCCTCCCCTTCCTCCCAAGCCCCCCTTTTATTCACTCCTCCGCCCTGCTACATAAGGTTTTCACTTTATATATGAGAAAAGACTGCATTATAGAAAAAGACTGGGAAAAAAGGACTGTCTCAGCATTTTTGAAGATGGGATGGAAAATGTTTTTGGTTTTGCTGTTTAGAGATTCCTTATTTTATTTACAAGAGTCACCACGATCATGAGATGGACAGCATATAAAATACAGTAAATAAATAAATAAAGATTTAAAGTTTGCATTTATATATTTGATTGAAAATACATAAGCATACAAGCATAGACATAGCTTATGTCATAGTTTTGATGAAGCTGGGATTTTAGGTTTTTAAATTGTATATTTTGCCACTCCCTTTCATAAGAATGTGTAATTCATTTAATTTAGGGAGAGTGGATGGGATAAAATAGCTGAAACTATTGAAAAGCTCTGAATGGTTAATAAATCTCTTCATTAATTTATTTTCTTTTTTGCAATCAAAAATTGAAAAAAAGGCATATTAAAAGCAAGACTACGCTCAGAAAAACTCTAGAAAATACTCAGAACTAGATGAAAATATTAAAAAAACCCACTAATCCCTTCACCATTTCAGTCTTACAGTAGGCTTTATATACAATTTATTTTATTTGCATTTATAAATACATAGAAATGTCATTTGTATCCTAGACACATTAATTCCCTTTCCCCACTCCCTTAACCATCTTAATGGGAAGAAAATATGTGGTTCTTGATTTATGAACTTCAGTTGTGCCAGAGTTCATTCTAAATGTACACAGCTGCTGAACACTAGTTTAACTTGGCAGATAGTAGTAAACCATTGGGTTGTGTCATTTATTTGTGCATTCATACAATGCATTACTTGTACAGGTTCTTCGGCAGTGATTGCTTGGAAAAGTGACCTAAAACAAGCCTGGGAGAATGACTCATGGTTTAGGCAATTGTTCTCAAATGGAACATTGAATATCAAGGAAGAGATACTTTGCTAATCTGTCAAAAATATCAGCAGCAAAAGAATACACTAGGCAATTTGTCAGAAGGAACCTGGAATCTGGGTGGAGGGAAATCTCTTTCTGGATAGTACCTGAACTAGATGGAAAAGCTATATTCACACAAACATATACATTTGCAGGTACTAGTTCTTACAGAAGAATTAAAGACAACTAAACACTGAAAAGATAATCAAAACATTTCATATTGGAGATCAGATATCAAAAGTCTTGCTTTATTAAACTGAAATATGAATAAACTTTATGACGATTTGCTTCATGTCATATCTCTGGTCTGTTGCCATTCAACACTTCCTGGGTGACTGGTCCAAAATCACCCAGTTGATATGAACTTGGATCACCTGGTTGTAAGTCCAGTATTTTAAGACAGAGCTGAACAGATGCTGTTGTTGAAGTGGTGTTGTGAAGCCTATTAGCGTTTAGTTGGGAAAAAACAACCTTAGTTTACTCTGAGAAAGACTGAATGGTTTCAGTTTGGGTAGCCATTTATTTCGAGAAAAAATACATCTAGTTCTTTACAGGGTTATATTTCAGCAAATAGCAGGCCTGCACAGCTTTAGCATACATACAACTTATGACCTCCCCTAAAATGGGAACATTTACACACAGGTTTTTTTTTTATTAGTTGCGGAGTTATATCCGACCCATCATGACCCCATGGACAATGTTCTCCAGGCAATGTTACTCCAGACAATGTTGTCCTTCAGACAATGTTATTCACAGTTACTCATGCCTAAATTACTTCTTAATTGCTTATTGCAACATTTTCTACGGGAGACAACCCTTGAAGCTTCAACTTATCCAGAATGCAACGGCTTAAATAATTATGGGTGTATCCCAACTTGTCTAGATCACATCGTACTGTGGGAGCTGAACTGATTGCCAGCTAACTTCCAGTACAACTTTATGTTTATACCTTTTTCTTCTCTTTGCATTGTTATAGGATTGTTATGCTCTTATTTTTGGTTTTTATATCACACTTTTTCTCTGTGAACTGCCATCTATCATTTTGATAACAATGACAATAGAATAAATAAATAAATAAATTCAAGGTGCTGATTAGCTCCTTTAAAAATCTTGATGAATCTGAACAGTTACAGAATTGCAAACTCCCGATAATATCTGTTCATCCAAAGAAATCAGATGGAATGAAATCTATCCACATCAGTGGTGGGTTCCAGATCCCATTGCAATAGCAATAGCAATAGCAGTTAGACTTATATACCGCTTCATAGGGCTTTCAGCCCTCTCTAAGCAGTTTTCAATGTCAGCATATCGCCCCCAACAACAATCCGGGTCCTCATTTCACCCACCTCGGAAGGATGGAAGGCTGAGTCAACCTTGAGCCGGTGAGATTAGAACCGCTGAACTGCAGATAACAGTCAGCTGAAGTGGCAATACTGCACCCTAACCACTGCGCCACCTCGGCTCTTGCAACCAGTATGGTTGCCACAGTGCACAGCGTCCACCACATGAACGCACATGAACAGCGTGCACATGCATCCTTACCTCTTGCAATGCCTCCATGAGCTTCTGTGATGCTCCAGCTGCTTGGTGGAGCATTGAGCAGGCGTAGTGCGCTCTGTGTGCATGCATGGAAGCGCTGAAGAGCTCAAATACAGGTAAGGAGCTTGGGCGGGCAGGTGGGTCCTCTGGAGCACCATACTGGAAGGGTACCCGGTGCTCTAGGCAGGCACCAGCACGCCCATACCAAGACGTACCGCCTGCAACCCACCACTGATCCACATCCCTCATCCTTTCAGATGTTTCCTTCTAAGTAATAGGATCCCCTATTGCTAGACCTGGTGTTTAGTGCCTTTTCTTCAGAGGTGGGTTCCTACCAGTTCGGACTGGTTCGGCTGAACTGGTAGTAACTTGGCGTCCTGGGTCGGTGGAATCGGCAGTAACCCAGGCCTGCCACACCCCCGAACTGGTTCTCTCGGTGCACACCATCTTGTTTTTGTCTTCTGTGCATGCACAGAGCAATTTTTCTTATATTGAGCATGTGTGCTCCTACGGACACCACATCCCTGAATGAACTGGTAGTAGTGGCAACCGGAACCCACCCCTACAGTATACATTCACAGAGTTATTATTCTTATTTATCTTTATCACTTTTACATATTTATTTTTCCATATAAAAGGTTAAAATATACATTCTGGGTTGCTTTGCTTACCATCCCATACACATATTTTATGTTATCACCACCCTATTTTTCCTCCTTTTCGCCCACCCTCCCTTCTCTACTTTCTTCCTTCCTCTTTTCCTTTCCCTTTCCTTCTTCCCTTGCCTCTCCCATACTCCTCTCTTCTTCTTCCCTCTCCTACCCTCTTTCCTTCTCTTTCTATCCTTTCCATCCTTCCTCTCCCATCCTCTTTCTTCCTTCCCTCCCCTTTCCTGTCTTCTTCTCCTCTCCTCCTCTCTTCCTTTCCTTTTCTGTTGTGGTGATCTCTTTTCGACTTTCAACTTGTGTATTTTCGGGATGATATTCCCACAAACCCGGTTATAATTTTATGCTTATCCTCTCCTATTCCCTTTTATTCGCTATCATGTCCTAACTATTTTTTCTCTATGTCTCATTCTTGAACATATACTTGTATCTTAATACTTTCTTTTCTATTTCCCCCATTTTCCCATTTAATAGTGTGTCATCTGGGTTCTATCTAGCTCTCTTGCTTTTTTTTCTAGATTTCTTTAACCAGTCATAAAATCTTCCCCATGTCTTGAAGTACATTGATTCCTCTTTATCCTTTATTCTCAAAGTTAACCTGTTCATCTCTGCACAATCTAAAATCTTTTTTATTATCTCTTCTTTGTTGGTATCTTATCTGATTTCCAATTTTGTGCAAATACAATTCTTGCTGCCCTGGTTACATGTATGATCAAATAAGTATCTTCTTTTTTATATTTCTATGGAAGGATACCCAATAAAAATATCTGTGGTCTAAACTCTATGTTTCGCTGTAACATTTTCTCTAACCATGTTCTTATTTTAGTCCAATAGCTCCTTGCTTCTGCACATGTTCACCACACATGATAATATGAACCCGTATATTGTTGACATTTCCAACATTTCACTGATTTACTTTTAAACATCTTTGCTCATTTTTCGGGTGGTGTGTGCTATCTATAAAACATTTTATATTAAAAAAATTGTACGCTGTTGACATAGTTAATTTGTAATTCCTTTCCCATAGTTCTAACTCAATTGTATAACCAAAATTCTTTGCCCATGCTATCATTGTATCCTTAACCACGTCTTCTTTTAGTCTGATTCTTAATAGATAGCTGTTCTGACCCACTCCTCCATCCAGTAACAAATGCCAAGACAAGCTTAACTGGAATTTCACAGCACTTTAATTAACAGGAAACATAAACTTCAGTGGCTGAAAGCCCAAACATAAACAAACAGATAAGAACCTTGGCAGCAACTCAGACTTCAACATAGACAGATAACAGCTTCTCCAGCGTTATGAATGAAGTTGAATCCTGCAAATCAGACTCATCCCTGAGTCCCTCCTAAATACAATCTTGAGAGGAGCCTAGTTACAACCAGCTGAGTCCAATTATCTTTTGTAACAGCGCAGCTGTTTTCTCCATCGATCTGCCCGGCGTCACCTGGCATCCAGGACCACCTCCCTTGTCTCCTCGTCACTACTCCATGGCCTGACGTCATGAGCACACTCCCTTCGACTCTCACCGCTGTTCCATGCCTCAAGTGCCTTCTGGTGGCCAACCAGCCTCTCTGCGGCCTGCTCGGAGTCGGAACCTGTCCAGGGTCCTCCACCTCTTCCAGAGCCAACTCATAAGGCCCCTCACTGTCAGAGTCTGTTTGCAGCTCCAATGGCTCCTTCTGGGCCATAACAGATAGCTATATAATTTCTTAATTATTCTTTCTTCTGCTCCCATGAGTATCTTATCCAGCTCTGAGCTTCCCAAATTGAAACCATATTCCCTCTTATCTGTTTCGTAGTTTGATTGTATTTGCCATTATGAAAACCAACCTATATCAATCCCTTGTTCTTCTAACTCTTGTTTTTGTTTTAATTCCCCCCTTTCTGTTGAAACATCTTTGTATTTAATAATATTCTTCATACTACAAATATTTGGGTGTGTCAATGCTTCCATTGTTGAAAGCCACATTGGTATTTCTAAGTAGTGTTTTTCTTTTACTTTTTCCCACGTTGTTAATAGTCTATTCCTTATGCCAACCTAGTTGCAAACCATGTCCCTCCAAAGTCAATAATTTTGTATTTCTCCTACCCCGGCTGTTCTTGTGTTGCTATGATCAGTGCCGAGGTGGCGCAGTGGGTAGAGTGCAGTACTGCAGGCCACTTCAGCTGACTGCTAGTTCAGCAGTTCAGCGGTTCAAATCTCACCAGCTCAGGGTTGACTCAGCCTTCCATCCTTCTGAGGTGGGTAAAATGAGGACCCAGATTGTGGGGGCGATATGCTGACTCTGTAAACCGCTTAGAGAGGGCTGAAAGCCCTATGAAGCGGTATATAAGTCTAACTGCTATTGCTATTGCCTCTGTGCTGTCTTTAGTCTAGTCCTTTCCAGCCATTGAAAGGATTTCCCAATGCCTGCCATCTCAGGTATATGTTGGTGGTGCATCCCATGCAGGGTCTTCTCTTGCCAAATCAACTAGAAACTTCAAATTATGCTTTTATATACTAGTTTATTAGGATGTAAGTAAAAGAGTTATGACATTATGACTCATTATTGTTCTAGCAATCAGTTTTCTTGTTAGGAAACGGAATTGTTCATTCTTGACTCTGTAATTCACTTTTGCCCCAGTCTTAATAACTATTTTTTCCTGGCTAAAATCATGTTGGATGCCTGTTTCAGGTCTCAATGTCATTGTAGCATTTCTGTTCTATTATTGGATGGGCTGCATAACCTTATCCAGTTCTATTCCATTGATACTAATATCCTGTGTCATCTCTTTTTCCTTAGAAAGCCCCAGGGATTTTTCATCTACTTTTCTGTCCCTTTTCTCATCAGCTACTGCTCTCTTAAGTGGTTCTCTATCTTCTTTTCCATTATCACTTGGTCAGCTTCTAACTTGACAAGAAATTTGACTTTATGTTATGGGAAGCTGGAATATTTATCTCAAGTGATCAGGCTTTGATGGGACTAGTCTCCTACATGTTTTTTTAAAGTAAGAAAACAAAAATAATTCATCTCATGCATTATGCATAGTCTCTCAGGCTGATTTAAAAATTGATTTTATATGTTTTAGCATCTTAACAGAAGTCTGCCAGTTAAAAATTTCCTTGAAGCTGAAAACCTAGATGTCCACAACAGATGTTCCAAATCAATATTAGACAAAAGTGATTTTATGTATAAAGTAAGAAAAAAAATTATTCCCCAAAGTGCAATCAACCACAGTTTTAAAAAAGAAATGAAGCTACAATCAGTTCTTTCTAAAAAAAAAGTCAAAAGATTTAAAATATTGAAGTTCACACAAAGCACTAAAAGACCCACTACATTGGGGAGTATACATATGAAAAATTATTCTCATTTCACTTTATTCCAACTTTAATATATTTTCATATGTGACTTATGTAGACACACATTCTATCTGAAATGTGTTTTTAGTCCTCCACCCACATTTTTTCCCATAGAGTTTGTTCTCTAAGTTTTAATTTCTATCTTCCCTTGTAGCTGTTCTTTCCAAGTTGAACCTTTTTCAGTTTCCCCGATATAGATATTTTTTTCTAATCTTAAAACTAACAAGCTGTTGAACAAAGTTTGATACCATTCATTTCCTAAACTTCTACCAACAGCTAATGAGAAAAGATTTTCCATGTTTTATTTTCTTTCCAGAAAATTCTAATAGGTGCATGTTGTGGCCCAGCAGGAGCCGTTGGAGCTGCCACCAGACTCCGATAGCGAGGGGCCCTATGAGTCGGCTCTGGAGGATGTGGAGGACCCTGGACAGGGTTCAGACTCCGAGCAGGGCGCAGAGAAGCTGGTTGGCCACCAGGAGGCACCTGAGCCTTGGACCAGTGGGGAGGAGACAAGGGAGAGTGAGCCGGAGGCCAGTAGTGAGTTGTTCCTGGATGCACGCCATCGAAGAGCTAGTAGGTGTCAGGAACAGTTGCGCAGTTACAGGAAGTAATTGCACTCAGCTGGTGGTCAGACTATAAAAAGATACCTTGTGCACACGCCCCTCTTTGCAGAAGTCAACGCAGGATTGAATGTCGGAGGACATTACTGTGAGCTTGGCAGGCTGGATTGCTGCCAAGCCTTATCTGTGTTTATTACTGCCCGAGCTTGTCTGTGCCAGTTTGCTGCCAAGGACCTGTCTGTCTGTTAATTAAATGCCGTAATGTATCTCTGGCTCGGAGTGTGTGTTAGTGTGGGATGAGGGGGAGGGTCAGAACAGGTACATATATGATTAATGGCTTTGCTACTTTTGTTCTTAGTAGTAGAGATAATATCAGTATAATTTCCTAAAAAATAAAATAGAATTAATTGAACTAAAACTGATTTCCATCAGTTTTATTAGATAGTTGGTGACAGTGTTAAAAAAGCAAAAGTGACTGAAGACATTTATAAAATATCTATGAAACTTCTCTGAGCCTAATCATATGTCAGTTTTGGCTATCAAATCCTTGAGTTGAAATTGTTTTTACAAGTATTTTCTATTATTTCAATGAAATTGTTTTTCCCACTTTAGCAAGATGAGTGTGGTAACATTCATTTATTTACTCATGCACCATATTTTTCGGAGTATAAGATGCACCTTTTTCCCCTCAAAAAAGAGGCTGAACATTTGGGTGCATCTTATACACTGAATACAGCATTTTTTGCTTCCCAAAACCGTGCCCCCTTCACCAAAATGGCCATGCAGAGCCTTTAGGAGCCTTGCAGAGTGCTCCCGGGGGCTGGAAGGATAGAAATGAGCGAAAAATAGGCCATTTTGATATAGGATGGTTTCCACAATTACAAATACAAGCAAGATATGAGAAAGTTAAAAGGGAATATGGTTTTAACTTAGGAACTTCAGAGCTGGATAAGATATTTATGGGAATGGAAGAAAAATTAAGAAACTATATAGCTACCTATTAAGAACTAGCTTAGAAGAAGAAGTGGTTAAAGATACAATGTTAACTTGGGCAAAGAATTTTGGCCACACGATTGAGCTAGAAAAGTGGCAACAACTATGGCAAAGGAACTATAAATTAACCACGTCAATGGCCTATAAAGAAAACTTACACAAACTGTTTTATAGATGGCACATGACACCCGGAAAATTAGCAAAGATGTCTTAAGACAAATCAGTGAATTGTTGGGAGTGTCAACAAGGAATAGGCTCCTACTATCATATGTGGTAGACATGTGCAGAAGCAAGAGAATATTGCACTAAAATAAGAGTATGGTTAAAGAAAATGTTACAAGAAGAAATATAATTTAGACCAGAGATATTCTTATTAGGTATTATCCCAGAGAAATTCAAGAAAGAGGATACTTATTTGATTATACATGTAACTACAGCAGCAAGAATTGTATTTGCCCAAAAGACATGGGGAAGATTCTATGATTGGCTATAGAAAGGAAATTAGAAAAGAAAATAGGGAGAAGATATAGAACCCAGATGAGGCACTGTTAAATGGAAAGCGGGGGGGAGGGGGAGAAGGGGAAAACAGAAAAGAAAATATTAAATATATAAGTATACATCCAAAAGCAAGATATAAAGGGGAGGAAAATATAGCTAGGATAGATTACTGAAAGTAAGGGAATAAGAAATGATATCAAATTATATTTGGGTCTGCGGAAATACCATCCCAAGGAAATATAAACTGAGGCCGGAAAGAGACACCTACAATAATAGAAAAGAAAAAGAGAAAGGAGAACATGAAAGGAAGATGGTGGAAAGAAGAAAGAGGTGAGGAGAGGAGGATGGAAGAGAGAGGAAGAGAAGGGGAGAGAGTAGACAGGGGAAGAGGAAGAGGAGGAGTGAGAGAAAGGTAAGGGGAAAAGGAAGGGGAAGGAGAGGAAGAAGGAAGAAAGTAGAGAAGGGAGGGAGGGAGAAAAGAAAGGAAAAATGAGGTGGTGTTAAAACAGGAAGAAGGGATGGTAAATAAAGCAACCCAAACTGTATATTATAACCTATTAAATGAAATAACAAATGTATAAGAATGATAAACATATAGAAGAATAAAAACTATGTGAATTTATACTTATACAATGTATACTATGTAAGACAATAAAAAAGTTTCTGGGAAAAACAAGTAAAATGGTACCTTGGTACTCATCATTAATTGGTTCAAGGAGGCACAATGATGACCAAAAACGATGAATGCCAAACATTTTTTTCCTATAAGAATAATGTAATGAGTCAAGGCGGCTGACACAGACAAATTCTAGCTTGTGCATTGAGTACCAAATGAACAATGAATAGCAGGACAATTTTTTTGCATCAAAATGTGTTGAGTATCAAATTCAATATGTTTTAAATCATTTGAGTACCTCATTATAACATAGCAATCTAATAAAATGAAAAAACCTCTTGCATGATCTAGTGTGGTTACAGTGGATAAGTATACACATTAGAATAAGAAAAATGCTAATGTAATCAGACCAACTCAAAAGGTCTTCAGAAAAGAATTGCTGTGGCATCTGTGAAGATTCTTAAATTAGCCAGGTCACAGTTGTCTCAAAGGTGCTTTTTTCAAAAGGTAACTGGATTGTCTTTTCCTTGAGGAAGAAGTAGAAAACATTTTGCTTCTCATCCAAGAACCTATCCTTCCATTCTCTCCACCTCTGGAACGAGCTCCCTGTTGAGATCCGGATCCTTACTACCCTCCCGGCCTTCCGCAAAGCCACCAAGTCCTGGCTGTTCCAGCAGGCTGTGGGGAGCTGAGAAGCATCTACCTCCACAGAAATTGTGAATGTTGGTTTTGTTTTTAATATGTTGTCTTTGTCTTGTTCCCCCCTTTCCCTTGTCTTTTGTGAGCCGCCCGGAGTCCTCCGGGAGTGGGCGGCATACAAGACAAATAAATAATGATAATAATAATAATTCAGTCTCAATTGTTAGTATTTATCTTTCCATCAAACCGGTAAGTCCTAGAGGAGATCAACCCTGACTGCTCTTTAGAAGGCCAGATCCTGAAGATGAAACAAATACCTTGGCCACCTAATGAGAAGGAAGGACTCGGTGGAGAAGTGAGCCCTCAATCATTCCTTATGCTGTGAATTGAGGGCAAAAGAAGAAGGGGATGACAAAGAATGAGGTGGCTGGATGGAGTCACTGAAGCAATAGGTGTGAGCTTATATGGACTCCAGAGGATGGTAGAAGACAGGAAGGCCTGGAGGATCATTGTCCATGGGGTCGCGATGAGTCGGACACGACTTCGCAACTAACAACAAATCTTTCCATCCCCCACAATCACAACTCATGAAGCTATTGGAGGAAAAGCAAGATGTTTTATTCTTCCATAAGGAAAAAACAGTTCAGTTGTCTTTTGAAAAAATGCCTTTGAGACAATTGCTGTAACAGATATGCTATCTGTTTTGGCAGCTCATTGATGGAATTCTTACTGGCTGCCATTGAGATATGTTATCTGAGGCCTATCACTTCTGTTTCTGGCAAGACATATCTATGTAAATAGATCCAAAATCAGAACAAGAATTTCTTAAATAGGGTAGTAGGAAGTTCAAAGTTGCTAGCAGAGGATAATTGCAATAGCAAAACAAACAAACAACCCTCTCCCCCCTCCACCGCGTACTACCTTCTTTTTAAAATAATTTTTCAGGCTCCTCTAAGAGCAAAAAGGCTATGTGCTGTTGTTTCACAGTCAAAATAGCAAGGAGTATCTTTCTGGAGTGCAATCTTTCATTTCCTATAAGTTTTAAAAATGGTGCCAAGTACATTGCCTGCAGTCTTTCTTTTTTTAAAAAAAATCACATTGAGATTGTCCATCCTAAACAAATCAGATGTCCCATTCTAAAGATTTCCATTACGGACAACAAATTGTATATTGCAGTACCAGTACTACAATGTGACAATTCACATATACCAATAATTAAATGGCAAATCAAATCACTACTCTTTTGCTTCCAAATGAACTATTTATTTTTAGAAATATTGGCAGCAAACTTTCCAGGAAATGCATAGAATTAGGAGTCATATATCAGTTTGTAGTGACCTTAGCCTCCAAAACTTTCATGGTTCCTGGAATGTAGTTGCTGCCTTCCATTAAAGAAAAAAAAATCCACTTTTGGATACTTCCTTGTGCACACTGCTTTAAAAAAGTATTTGCTTGAAAAAAATAATACAGTATGGAATATCTGAAATATAATCTACTCAATTTTACTCATCAATACTAGATCTTTAAGGAGCTTTAAAAAATACCTGATAGTGTATTTTCCTCACAGTGGAGGAATGGGAATATGGATCTTTTTTCATTGCCATTTACCTAATAAGTGAAAAATGATATAAAAATTGAGCAATGTAAGAGCCAGACCACATCAGGAGAGGGTTTTTTGATATATGACAATCAGTTAAGTGGAACAGGCATGGAATGTCTTATTAAATTGGTTTTAAGCCTTCCTTAAAACATATTCAAAACCAGGCAAATTTGAAAGTCTACAGAATAAGTGTTTGGCAGATTAGAAGAGATTGTGAATAGATCCATCCTTATTGGATCTTGCAGTGTTTGTTAAAACAAGAGGGACAGTCAAGCACATCAAAACCACTCAGTTCTCTAGACTCCAACTTGTCACATGCTTGCATTACTATTAAAATTGGCAGGTGACTTTCTTTCAGATTATTGAAAAGGATTAGGTGCAAAACCAGATAAATTCATCATCACTTTGCACAGGAAGAAGGATCTTCAGTAGGACCAGCAAATTAATGCCAATATTTTATACTCCCTTCAAAGATGGACAGAATTTTATCTCGGCACTGATATAGGTCCACAGTTAATATGGGAGTCAATGGGTCAATTGTCACTCACAGTTTAAAGCAATTTTGTTTGGAGCTAGCACCTGAGGTGGGCTTGAAGTCTTTGATTCATTTGAAGCTATATGGAAGTTTACCAAGTTGCTGTAACTTAAATATTGCAAAGAACTAAAAATGAAAGCACATTTTTTTAAAAAAAATCAAATATGTATTAACTCCTTGGAAGATCGAGCTTTGAAATTTATAAGATCAGAAACTTTCAACCTGAAAGTCATCACAACATGTGTCTATAACATAACTTCTTCTCTTACTGTATGCTCCTCCATCTGACTTTTTTTCATGTGTTCATTGAACAAATCCTTTTAATTGGTAGAATGTGTTCCCAATTTCATTTGCATACACAGCCTCTCTCAAATGTGTGTCCTGTTCTTCATCAAATATATTGGGCTAAGCTATGGGGAGCCCCCATTTTTTACTGATTTGAGCATCCTTAATCTTTCTGAACATGTATTGTCTACTTCAGAATAAACACTTCCATGCTTATTACCACCCTGTTTTCAAACCCCCAAGGAGTTAGTGATTATTTATTGATTATAAAAGCACGTGCAGAAAAATCCTCCAAAACCCTACAGATAACATTGAAGTATTTTTTTTAAAAACTTATTTTCTTCTGAAAGAAACTCATGTGCCAAGAGGGCAGAAATAGTTTCTCAACAGCACACTTAGCATGGATCTTATGAACAGACTTAGGTTTTTCATTCTTACAAGATCTATTGTGGAATTAATATGTCCTATTAGTGAAGTCAGGCTAGCAGCAGAATTCATCCTTCTGCAAAAGAAAAAAGATTACATTTTAAGGGGGGGGAGATGTCCTGAATTCCTGGATTTTCCTTTTTATAGCCACAAATTGTCTCAGCTTTGCCACCAGACAGACTTTTGCAAAAGGGGAGGGGGCTTGTAATGCTTCCTGAATTGAACATTGACACTACAAAGGAAAAAAGCCTCATCCATCTCTAAAATATCAGTCATTTTAGCTGGGAAGGGATGGAAAGCATTAAGAGCCCACTCACCCTATCCATCACTAAGTGGCCCAGAAAACTAAAGTCTGAAGATTTCAGTAAAAAAAAACTAGATATAATTTTTTGGAGACAAAATCTGAATGTGGAATATAAAATGGTTGAGTTTATGCTAATTTGTATATCCCGGGTATGTATTACTTTATGTCATGATGTACCATTGATCCAACTGGATGTCTTTAGAAAATAAATATGGGGCATTGTGGAGAGAATATTATCTGAATATTCCTACTACTGCTCTTCTTCCTACAAAGTTTGTTATCAACCGGAGACCATCTAGAAGAGGAAGAAGGTGCCTACCAACTGAAGATCTCTTAGTCTTCATACAAACTAGAGAATACACCTCATGAGCATTTCTGATAAATGTTTAACTTTTTATCTTCCTTTGTCCCTTCAAAGAATGTGATGTGATGTCACTAAAATTACGGTGACTTCATAAACACACCACACTTTCAGCATATATATTTTTAGGAGAAAATCCTTTGTGCATATGACAACATGGATTCTGATTTCTTGTAAGCCAAAAGTCTGACAAAGCTGAATATACATATGTCTGCAAGGTAGCTGACATTAATTTGAATGATGTTAGTAGAAGGAAGTCTATTTCGAGTATTCATCTAATGAATGTTCCCAATTTGTGTAACTCCTGAAAAGACTTTTCAGGAGTTACACAAATTGGGAACATTCATTAGATGAATACTCGAAATAGACTTGTATTTCCAGTTTAGTCTGACTCTTGTATTGTATAGACTTGTGTATTTCCAGTTTAGTCTGACTCTTTTCAGTCCTTAATCTTTATTTTGCTCCCTGAAGAAGGAATATGTAAATCCTCTGGAGAGACACTATAGACTAAAAACTGGAGCTGTAACCATGGCTTGGAGAAAGAAAGTTTAGGTCGTTAAGTAGGAACATTCTGCGTTCTCTCATGCACCTTTTTTTCTGAATGCCCATCGAGAAGAGCTTTCAAATCATGTGTCATATGAGCCAACCTTTTGTGACTGTTTTTAACCCTCTACCATGGCAAGTATCTGTTCTTAGGAGGTTCCCCTCATGATGTCCATAAACACCCATCTGCTTCTCTCTTAATGTTTGATGTATCTGATTGTGGATGATGAGGCCACTATGCAAAAATGTCATGAATGGGCAAGTTACCCATAATCTCCAGAAATGTGTTTTCGTAATTCAAATATAACTATAGTGCAAAATGTTATGTATAAGAATTAGATATTGGTGTAGCTTACATTGGTGTGTGCTAGACCAGTGATCCCCAGCTTTTTTGGCACAAGGGGCCAGTTTTGTGGATGATAATTTTTACATGGACTGGGTGAAGTGTGGGTTTTGGTTTCTTTTGCTTGCTCGCCTCCAGATGTGCATCCCAGTTCCTAACAGGCCACAGATCAGTATCAACCAATGGCCTGGGGTTGGGAAGCCCTGTACTACTGTAGATTAAACAAAATTGGGTAAACAAAGCATTCTTAGAAATATGTACTCTTATTTTTACATTGATCATAAGCTTTATCTTATTTTTGTTTTAATGTTGACCTGAACAACAACAAAGCCCTAGTTCAAATAGTGTGCAATGAAGGGCGAAAAATCTGCATTTTTATTAAATTTGATGTAGAATCTGATTTTAATTTTATTTCAAGAGAAAACAATGTTTCAGTGATTTAGTCATGGAAAGATTGCATTGTTCTTGCACTTATTAGGAGCTAAATAAAGGGTTCCACCACAAAACCGTGTTTGACTAAAGGGCGCTCGACGAAACTGCGTAGCTGACGTCATCACAGCGTGACAACAGCGTGGAGAAAAAAGCACGCTGTAAACGCTAAACCTAAAATTAACCCCTAAACCTAACCCCCCTAAACCTAACCCTAAACCTAACCCTTAACCTAATCCTAAATCTAACCCTTAACCTAACGCTAAACCGAATCCTAACCCTTAACCTAACCCTAAACCTAACCCTAACCCTTAACCTAACCCTAAACCTAACCCTAACCCTTAACCTAACCCTAAACCTAACCCTAAACCTAACCATTACCTTAAGTTGAATCGGCTTGCTTTCAAAGCGCTATTTAAAGCGCCCTTCTTTCTCCGCGCTTGCTGTTGTCGCCCTGTTGATGATATCAGAGCCAAGGTGGCGCGGTGGTTAAATGCAGCACTGCAGGCTACTGCTAGATCAGCAGGTCAGCGGTTCAAATCTCACCGGCTCAGGGTTGACTCAGCCTTCCATCCTTCCGAGGTGGGTAAAATGAGGACCCAGATTGTTGGGGGCAATATGCTGACTCTCTGTAAACCGCTTAGAGAGGCCTGAAAGGCCTATGAAGCGGTATATAAGTCTACTGCTATTGCTACTGCTATTGCTATATCAGTGACGCGGTTTAATCGGGTGTGCTTTAGTCGAGCGCGGTTTTGTCGTGCCACGAAATAAAGCTGTAGACATTTCTTCTTTTTCATTGTATACTTTTATCACCAGCAGTCCACAGTCCCCATAAACTCTCAATTTTTAGTTAAAATCTAGAAAAGACATCAGAAGTGAAATTGCCGTTGGGCTTGTTCACAGAAATGTATAGGGTAATCCTCAGCTTATGACCATAATTGAGTCCCATAAGTCATTGCAGTTAAGCAGGTCACAATGGGAACTGATTTGACCTTATGACATTTTTAGATCAGTTGTTAATTGAATCATATGGTTGCTAAGTGCACCATGTGAACATTAAGTGAATACAGCATATCCAATGTCTTTTGGCATTTTCTGTAGAAAACACCAAAACCCATCACAAACCCAATCATAAGACCGTGAGACATTGCCACCTGCCATAAATGTGAGCCAGTTGCCAAGCACATGAAATACGATCACATGACCAAGGAGGGGGCAGTGATATCTGTAAGGATGGGTCATAAGTAACTTCTTTTGAGTCCGTCTTAACTTTGAACAGTCATGAAGCAAGCAAGGATTATCTGTATAAGTACTAAGGAATGAGGAAGGTTATATGTTCGGAAAACAATAACAATAACAATAAAATCCCTCACTAATTCCAACAATAAAGCAGAACATAGCAATAGGAATTCAAATGTAATTGTTAACTATTCTAAGAGCATGGAAAAATAAGAAACTGCTTTCACAAAGTAGAAAATATTGAGAAACTCATGGCAGATTTGGGCACAGCATTAGCTTAAAATGGCTAATCATAGCTTATTGGTTTTGTTTTGGATGGATCTCAAATTATTCATGTGAGAGAGGTATTTCTAATTGAAACCCCCAACTTTTTCTACAAGAGATTCTTAAATCTTTGTTCTGTTACAGCTGTATTAATATTCGATTTTTTTCATGGTTGCAAAAACATCTGTTCTCTCTTTCTGCTTTCTTATCATTTTCTCTCCATAAAAAACACATACAAGATCATACAATCACTTACAAAATTAAATTAGCGTATCTCTACTTGGCTGTCAAAGGTGCTGCTAACTCTCCCAAATGGTTCTTGGAGTTAACAAAGGAAAAGCTTCGAAGCCCATATGGCTAAGGTTACATTTCTCCATGTTTCAAGAGCAATGATTAGAAGTAAGCTTAAAGACTTCTAAACATATGCTATTGATCTCTAACACCCAGCATAGTGAAGTAATAGTATGTATGTTGTGAACCTCAGATGTCATTGGGAACCACCAGTTGATATTTATGCACAAATGTTTTGCCTTTTCCTCCTTTCCTTTTGGTGTCACTCCTGCTGTTAAAATTGAGTGTGTCAGCTTAGAAGCAGAATCATTTTCCTGCAACGCTGTTTTGTATACTGATGTATTTGCACAATGCATGTATAATGTATTTATATTTATATTTAACATTTGCATGCTTCCTTTCCTTTATAAAATCTTTCATCATAGTTTACAAAGTACATTTATTAATTTCACAAGTAGAGCAACCCTATCTTTTAGCTGTAGGAGCGATTTGACAGAGAGTATTTTGAAGTTTCCAATTTTCTTCAGAAGTATGTGGAGGAGGATAGCTTATTTCTATCGTTGTAACTCCTTTCTGCTTATTTTACTGCACTTTACAACAGAATTTTTTAGAAGAAGGCTGTGAGCTCTGAAACTTTTTCAGATAATCTGGTTCCTCAGCCCTAGGCACATCCAAATTTAGTAAAATAATTCTCTTACTTTATTTTACTGGCCTCAAAGAAGGAAAAAACCCATTCATTTAATATTGCAACCCAAATATGTACTGTACAGGAATAAATATCTTGTCAAATTTACTCATGAGTTGAAAACTTTACTTGAAAAATCACTGATTTGAGTTCAGGAGTAATACTATTTAGATTCAACTTAATGATGTAATATTGAACACCATATTTACATGGTGTTCTTGCTATTTGCTCCTGACATAGTTGCTTAGTATTGGTTGTCTTCTGAATTATTTTTGATCAGCTTTCCCATGGATTCATCTAATCCTACTTCTAACTTGAATCTTTCCTCTAGAAACCTTTCTCATGTACTTTGGAGATTAGTTTTTCCATGAAAAGATTTACACAAAAGATCTATGCTATATGCTTTCAAGTATTTAACTTATTTTGGCCTTGTGGGGAAATAAATTGAGTTTTTAAAAGAGTTTCTGCAGCAGACAAGAAAACATAAATTGTATTTAAAAGATTCTAAGAAATCAGGCTGGTGATTTTGTTTTGCCAGTAGAGGCTCTGACAGAGAAATGAAATTCCATTTGGACAAGAGCCTTTCAAATATATTTTCCACTCTCCCTTATCAGTGAAAATCAGGTCCATATAAGAGAAAGGATGGATGTGTGAAAGATGAGTCTGTTCTATTCAAAAGCTGTATGTGCAAGTTTTGAGCTCTGGATTTTGCCTTTTTTATTGTTTATTTGTTTTTGGGTTTTTTGCTTTCTTTATATGAGCAACTGTATATGATATTCAACATATGATTCTGTAATAAATGAAAACAAAAAGGCATTTTAAATCTTAATTCTAATTATTATTTTCAATGGCAGTTTTTCTTAGAGAAGTGGCAAACTATGAACTGATTCTGCTCTTTGTAAATGCTGAATTATTATTATTTTTAAAATTGTTCTGTGTTACTAGATTTTAACACTGAAAAACAGTAGAAGACTTTATGGTGTCTTTCTGTAGGTAAACTGATAAACCAATGCATTTACATAAATAATCTCCCATATTATTGAAATTCCATTTCAATTTGCAGCCAGTGAACCCCTGGAAAGCCTGAAAGATTTCTAGAAATGAGCTCAGTTTATTACATGGAGGAGTGTCTGGTTGCCTTGATGCTGTCAAGGAATTTAGGATATGTTTGAAGAAGATAGTCTTTGTTAATGCTTCTTAGATAATGTTTCCTGGGATTCTCATGTCTGTTTGGGATATACTACACAAATAAACACAACAGTCAGCCCACATACTGTTCTTTTTAATCTCTAGAACACAGATTTATTAAAGTGTACTTCTATTGAAATGAAACATAAACTGTGGAGTTTTCATAGCACAAACTGAACATATATCAGACTGAATGAGCTGCTAGGTCAAAGATACTATGCTGAAGGGTCTCATGCTAGAATAGAAGAGGCCTATTTTTGATATTTTAAGAGGTAATTTTTAGTAAGAAAGTGGGGGTGGGGGTGGGGGGAGATCTATCTGCTTCTTTCTCCCTACAGAATTGAGCAATCTCATTCTTTAGACAACCTGGGCTGTCAAATATTTATCTACTGGGTAGATCATAAATGTTGAATTACATTTTTATTTTTATTTTTACTGAATAGAAAATAGATATATGCACATACCCGCTACATTTTTCACAGGTATATAACTACTTCGTATGCCATTACATATCAATTTCTCATAAACTTTAAGATTTTTGTAGAGGAGTTTATTGCTTACCTGACAAATAAAACTATAACATTTTCAATAAAAATGTTTTTTTTATTTTTTGTTCATCGAGCATATTTTTTTCAAAATTATTCACATATCAATAAACTGGACCTACCTTGAAATATTTGAAGAGAAAAATTATCTAAATATTTCCAGTGCTGAGGAATAATTTCTTAAATTTCTAATATTTCTGATCTATTTCTGATTTGTAATTTGTTTATTCTGTTATTGAATACGCCTAACATACTTAAACCTGGAGAGTAATCAATCCTGTGTTTCATCAAAAACCTCCACTCAGAATTTTGTACCATTAACACATGTTCTCCAGAGATTGAAAAAAAAGCCTTTTCTCTTTATAGCTTCTCCAGTAAGTCATCGGATATGTATGCACTATCAATGATATTTTATTGGGATCAGATGCCAAAGTTTTGGAATGTTAAGTTATCATTTTTGCAGTTAAGCTTCTCCTTGATTATCATGACAATCTTTGTAGTTTTAGGAGGCAATTAGTCAAATCCTTGCTTTTTAAAATCAGAAATAAAAGTTCCTTGCTTAAATTTTTAATCTTATAAACTTCCTAAATTGTGCATAATCTTAAATTCTGAGGAATAATTTGTAGTACGTATTGCGGCAAACTTTAGAAACCATACTCTGTTTGTATTTATCTTGCTGTATAATATATAATATGTAGGGAAGCCATTCTTGGTTAAAGTTAGTTAAATTTCTATTGTGCATATATATTGTTTATTTTGAGATTGCTGCATAGTTTTCAAGTTTCAGTTCTCAATATCATGCCTTTTTTCCATCATTGTACAAAGTTGATTGTTGCAGGTATGAGCATGTATTTTAATAAATTATGACATTTTTATTGATGTGTTCTGAATTTATATCTAACTAGTCAGTTGAATACTCATGCTTTGCTATGGAACTGGAACTGCAGTAAGCAGCATTCTTCGCCATTCACGCTCCCTTTTCCTGTAGCTGTAAAAGGCAGCAGCAGACACGGTCTTCTTGAGAGGAACCTTGGTGTTTGGGTCGCACTGATGTATACTGATGTAATAGTCATCTTCTCCACGGCAGAACATCAGAGGGTACTGGAGACCGTCATAGTCATGGTGCGTCTCACTGATTCATAACAACTTGTTGTCTCTGCTGTGGAGAATGATTGGGGCATTGAAACGACCTCGGTGAGCTCCAGAAGGCTTGCTATTGGTGTTAATCACCACTTGGAAGTTCTTGTGGCCCTTAAGAACAGAATCAACAGCAGCCTTAAGTTCCAGAATATACTTGTTGTGTTCATGCAGCAACTTCTGCAGTTGGCTAACCAGTTGTGGATTAACGCCTGAGTAGATTCCACAATAGATATGCTTCTCATTGTCATCATCACCAACAAAGTATATCTGGAGAAATAAGGATGCTGCTGAGGTCTCACCATGATACTCCCTATCCTGTGGTAGACCTGCTCCTGCATTTTGAATGTTGGCATAAAATTTCCCTCCTTCACCTCTATGCCTCCAAAAGATGTCATTTGGAAGCATCCGTTGTACATACAGACAGCAGAAAGTGTTTTGCCATTGGGTGCTGGTGGGTGAAAAGGCTGCATAAGCATTCAAGGTAGGGCTGAAGGGGAGGGAGATGGACTTTACCGACACTGCAACACATCCCAGGACTCTCATCCTGCCACTTTAGAGCATGGCACCAGGCACATGATAACTGGGGTTCGAGATTAACAACCTTGTCCCTGGAGCAATCAATCTGAGTTTCATATTTAAAACTCACAAATACTTATTAGTCCAAGGCATTTATTGCATTTGTGACTGATTAACATAGGGATTATTAGATGTATACTTTTTTACAGCCTGTCTACTGACTTGGGGAAGAGTTTAATGATACTTGTGTGCAGGTTCTCTTACTTGTGTTTTCCTAATCACATCTGTAAATCTTTTTCTGCATTTTTGTCCCCTTTCCTTTTAACTGGTGTTACAGTTACATTTGTCTGAACTGAGGAGGAAAATAAGGAGAAAATAATCTGCCTCTGCCTACCAGCATCCATCGGTATTCATCTGGCTAGCATCCTGACAGTGTGTGTGAGAGTTGGGTAGTGTTTGCAAACTCAAACAGTATTTGCTGTGTGAGCAAGAAGGACACACGAAGGAGTCTGGGTGTGGCTTAGCTCAACTATGGAGCTAAATTATAGGGAGGGGGAGTAGAATTCTTTAGCATCAGAGCATGGAACAGATTTCTTTTGAGGTGGGGAGGGGGAGTAGAAATCCTTAGCATCAAAGGGCTGTTTTGAAAGTGAAACAGTATTTGCTATGCGAGCAAGAAGGAAACAGGAAAGAGCCTGGAAGTGGCTTAGCTCAACTGTTCTGTAGCAAAGCTGCTTCCTGCTCTGAAAGGAAAACTGAAACTGAATCTCCTCATCTCTCCTTGTGTTTTGCATTTGGAACAAATTTCTTTTCAGGTTGGAAAGGGGAGTAGAACTCCTTAGCATGAGAGTGTGTTAATAATAATATAGGAAATACTAATGCTCTGGTGGTAATTTGGAAAAATCCTTTCTTATTGAGCATCTAGAAGCCAAGAGGAACATACATGGCAAATTAGTTTGTAGGCTTTATAGCTCTGGAGATTTCATGATGATGCATAAGTTTTATTTCGCTTATGTATATGGAATTCAACATTATGCAAACACAAATAGTAGAACAAAGTCAAACTAGAGACTTGGACTTTAAGAGAGCTAATTTCAATAAACTTAGAGCTTGGGAATAATTCCATGGATGAGAATTCTCAAGGGGAAAACAACTCGAGAAGTTTGGGAAATTTTGAAAAATGAGATTACAAAAGCCCAGCCTAGCACAATACCAATGAAGAAGAAAAATAACAGCTCCCAAAAGAAACCAGCATGGCTGCATAAAGAACTCTCTGACAAATTGAAAGACAACAAAGGTAAGTATAAAAAGTGGAAAGATGGGGACATAACTAAGGCAGAATATCAGCAAATAGCCTGTAAAG
This sequence comes from Thamnophis sirtalis, assembly GCF_051295495.1. Taxonomy (NCBI): domain Eukaryota; kingdom Metazoa; phylum Chordata; class Lepidosauria; order Squamata; family Natricidae; genus Thamnophis; species Thamnophis sirtalis. The sequence continues at coordinate 51,573,228 of NW_028261390.1, read as the reverse complement.
ATGAAGTGAGGAAAGCTAAGGCTCACAATGAAGAAAGGCTTGCCACAAAAGTAAAAAATAACAAAAAAAGCTTCTTCCAACATGTAAAAAAAAGAAAAAAGTTAAGGAAGCAATTGGTCCATTTAAAGTGGCAAGAAGGTGACAAGCAACAGGGAGAAAGCAGAACTATTTAATTCATTTTTTGCATCTGTCTTTACACAAAGGGATAAAACAGTCCAACCTATCAAAAATAGCACCACAAAAATCAGATTAGAAACACAAGTTGAAATAGGGAAGAAAATGATAAGTGAGCATCTGTGTACCCTATACGAGTTCAAATCACCAGGACTGGATGGATTACACCCCAGGGTTCTGAAGGAACTGGCAGATGAGATCTCAGAACCACTAAACTATATATTTCAGAGATCCTGGAGCACCAGGGAACTCCCAGAGGACTGGAAAAGAAGTGATGTGGTTCCCATCTTCAAAAAAGGAAAAAAAATTAGATCCAGGAAACAACAGACCTATCAGCCTGACCTCAATACCAGGAAAGATTCTGGAAAAGATAATCAAGCAATGAATTAGCGAACACCTAGAAGCAAACAAAGTAATAGCCAAAAGCCAACATGGATTTGTCAAAACAGAATGCCAGACTAATCTTATTGCATTCTTTGACAAACTGACAAAATTAGTGGACCAGAGGAATGCCGTCGATATAGTTTACTTGGACTTCAGTAAGGCACTTGACAAAGTAGACCATAACCTACTATTAGATAAAGTAGAAGAATGTGGGTTAGACAACATCACCACCAGATGGATTCCTAACTGGCTGACCAACCGCACTCATCGTGTAATCCTCAATGGAACTGCATCTACATGAAGGGAAGTATGCAGTGGAATACCCAGTGACATAACAGTGAGGTTTATGGCTGGTGAGGCACTGACACAAATTTTTTTAGACTTGTGAACTTCAACTTCCAGAATTCCACAGCCAGGCATGCTCAGTTCCGATTTAAAGCGACAGCATTTGTTTTTTTTCTTTGCGAAATAAGTTTCCTTCTTTCTTTTTCTTTTTCTTCTCTCTTCCCCTCTTTTCTCCCTCTCTCCCTCCCTCCCCCCTCTCAAACACACACACACACAAACACACAGAAGTTGGATTGGACTATCTCTCCTACTACCCCCTTCCCTCTCTCACTCAAACAAACTCTCAAACAAGCACACACACACACACACACACACACACACACACACACACACACAGTTGGATTGGAGGGAGTCAGGGAGACCACAGGAGGAGGCAGGAAGCCAGTCAAAGAGCCATACTGAAGCACACACACTTTCTCCCAGCCCCGGAAGGATTCAGCCCAGCTTCACTGATTACAGGTTTGAAAAGACAACGTGGCTTTGCCTGCAATCAAACTACACTTGGGGAGGGAGAGCACTTCCCTCCAGCCTTTGCCCAAAGCCCCGCACCAGGAGGATGAAGTTTGAATTCCTCCCCCTCCCACTGACCCACAAGTACCTTTTCCAGCTGTTTCAGAGAGGATTTCAACTCTGCTCTTGCCTGCCATAATGAAAAGAAAAAAAAAATGTAAAAGGAAAAAGGCAAGAGCACATGCCTCATCTACGTCAGGAATTTTTCAGCTTTTAACCCTTGCTTAACTCTGCTCAAGTGATCATAAAACGCCTAAAGTCAGACTAGATGAGGCACGTGCTCTCCACCTGTTGAGGGTGCTTTTTTAGAGGCTTTTTTAAACAGTTAAGCACTAAGCAGATTCATCCACGGTGACTCTGGCAGCAACTAGCTCAGCCTGACCTCAGCTCTTGCCTTTTTCCTTTTACATTTTCTTTTCTTTTCATGATGACAGTGGTGAGGCTCTGCCTCTCCTGCCTCCTCTGACTGCACGTCACTGGGAATACCCCAAAGCTCTGTTTTAGGCCCAGTACTCTTCAACATCTTCATCAACTTTGGATGAGGGAATAAATGGGGAACTCATCAAATTTGCAGATGACACTAAGCTGGCAAGAATAGCCAACACTCCAGAAGATAGGCTTAAGATACAGAAGGATCTTGACAAACTTAAACATTGGGCACTATCTAATAAAATGAAATTCAATGGTGAAAAGAGTAAGGTTCTATATTTAGGCAAGAAAAACGAAATGCACAGGTACAGTATAGGTGGTACTTTGCTCAATAGTAGTAACTGTGAGAGGGATCTTGGAATCCTAGTGGACAACTATTTAAATATGAGCCAGCAGTGTGCAGCAGCTGCCAAAAAAGCCAACACAGTTCTAGGCTACATAAACAGAGGGATAGAATCAAGATCACTTGAAGTGTTAATACCACTTTATAATGCCTTGGTAAGGGCACACTTGGGATACTGCATTCAGTTTTGGTCGTCACGATGTAGAAAAGATGTGAAGACTCTAGAAAGAGTACAGAGAAGAGCAACAAAGATGATTAGGGGACTGGAGACTAAAATATATGAAGAACGGTTGCAGGAATTGGATATATCTATTTTAATGAAAAGAAGAACTAGGGGAGACATGATAGCAGTGTTCTTTTTTTCTTCTTACTTACCTCTTTGAAATCTTGGTGCGTCTTATACACCTGTGCGTCTTGTAGTCCGAAAAATATGGTAGTAAAATATCAAGAGTTTACTAACTACCTCTGGTTTTATTGATTTAGTAATAGTTGTTGAAAAGTGCTGTAGAATGAGAAGTGATCTTAAACATATTAAATGTTATTTGACCATTAGGATCTTACATTAATTTAATCAGGTGTTTCATTTTTTCAGTCCATTAGTTAATGGTTTTGATTTTTTATTATCAAATGTATAGTATTCACGGTCTTAATACTGAAATTATTAATTTCTAAAATATTATATTCTTTCTCTTTTTGACGGTTTGCAAATTTTGGAGAATGTGTTTTCTTACATTTTCTCAGAAATCCTTTCAGTTCAATTATCAAGTTTATTGATAATTATGTAGATTTTTGAACATTATTATCCTTATTTGACACATGCCATTAATGAAATCTAGCTAAATTATTTCCATTAAAATAATGAATTTTAATTGAATGGAAAATGTGAATGATCGTAGATCAATTTTCCACCAATTTTCAGTGGGAAGAAAATCAAACAAGAGTGTTAAACTTCTTATAGACCAACATTTTACATGACTTACTTTTCCCTAACTTCAGTTTTATTGAATTACTTTGGATTTTAGAATACAGTAATGTATATACAGTCTATTTTTATATCTGTCATATGTTGAGTACAGCTATAGAGATGATAAATGTATTTTATTTTAAAACCTCTTTTAAAATACTACTTTCATCCATTGTCTTTGTCTCTCCCTCCCTCCCTCCCCCCCTCTCCTATCTATTTCTTTTAGAACTGAGATTCATACCAAGTCATTTTTTCTGCTTTTCTTAATGGAAAAGTTGGAACTGAGAAGTTCTGCTTATTTTTCTTGCTGCTGAAAAAAAAAACTTAATGTTGTGTTTATGGCCTTGAGTTATTTTGCCTGTGTGTTGAGGGGAGGAGAGGGAGGGGAAAGAAAGCTAAAAAAAAAAAAAAAAACCTAAGAAACATGTTTTGGCCAGTAAGGACTTTAATTTCCACCACATGCATTCCATATTGCAATTTATATAGCCTTTGTTGTCCTTTATTTCTCTCCCCCGCCCCCAGCTCCCTAATTGGATTTTAAGACATGAAAACTAAACTTCTAGAAAGAGTGATTTGAAAGTCCCATTTCTCCACATATTCCGCACCCTGGTCTTGGGAAAATATTAGCCCTGATTGCCTTAAATACCAGAGGAGTTTAAATATAGGTAGTCCTCAACTTACAACACTGCGCAGAGTGACTATATGTGATCATGTGATTGTGACTTGCAATTTTACTGGCAACTTTTCCTTGAAGTTGTCGGCTGCTGGCAGTGAAGTGCACAAATGGATATTATTTGACCACAGAATGCTGCAATGGTCATAAACACCCACAAGTTTCAAAGCACTGAAATGACAATTATGTAATCATACAGATCAGTGGTGGGTTCCTAATTGGTTTACTACTGGTTCACTGAGAGGGTATTTTAAGTGTGCGCTGCTTTCTTTGCTTGTACGCATGAGCAGAAAACTGTTCTGTGCATGTGCAGAAACATGCCAGTGAAGAGACTGGTGAACCAGTTCGGGAGTGGTTTAGTGGCGTGGCAGGCCTGGGTTCCAATGACCTAGGCTCCCATACCACTACTGGTTCGGCCAAACCGATCCAAACCGGTAGGAACCCACCACTGGTACAGATGCTGTGATGGTTATAAAGGAGGCCTAGTTCTAAAATTACTTTTTCAGCACATTTATATCTTTGAATGGTCATTAAGCAGAGCAGTTGTTGAGTGAAATCTGCATGTAATGTATTCTAGTACTAATCAAATTGTGACATTGAGAACAATAGCATTTGAGCATTCAGTGTCTTGGATTAAGCTAGATGGTTTTTACAAACTATTAATATTCTACATCCAGAGCTAAATTTGCAAGAAGTTGATCTTAGAAACTGAGATCATTAAATTATAAAATATTATAATGCTTCAGTCCCTGTAGCTTTCCATCTTTTAAAGCTTGAAACCTTCAGTTCTGATTCTATAAAATGTAAACATAAATATTCAGTATCATCAGTTCTCTCAAATTGTCAGTTTTGAGTTCCTGTTATATTTAAATGAATAGATTGCTGTAAGGACATTTCATGGCAACTTTGGCTATTCCTGTTTCTCTTGGTGATTGTTATAGAAACAGTTCATTCGGAGAAAAAAACCATCAGACTGTGCAGGTCCACAGAGTTGCCAAAAGCACAAGTCATGTGCTCTACCACGTACCATCTACATAATTTGAATTGCTCAACTCCCAAATTGCACATTGATACTGAAATAATAATTAATTGAGGAATAACCAATGATTCAAGAGGCAGTAGGAAGGCATCATATGGTGTGGCAAGCAGCCAATGATGAGGTATTAGAGAAGCAATCCCCAATCTTTTTGGCCAGTTGAAATTTTGATACCATGTTATAAGCAATATGGTTATCTTAAAGGGATACAATTGTGCATTCCTAAAATGACTGCTCTAGTTACATGGCTAATCATAAAACAACAACAACAACAAAACCTTTTGGCATAAATAATCATAACACAGCTGCAAAAAAAACACACCTTGATAATGGGGTCTGCAGGGCATTGATTAATAGGACACTTACAGGAGATGAAGCCATTCAGTTTGTAAATACAGCTCATTTCTAATACTGGAGCATTCCATATTAAAATTATAGACTGACTCACCTCCTATAAGTAACCCATTATTCTGAGGTATAGCAGACAATACTGTCCCGTCATCATTATTGAAATAAGGTTCATCTGTCGATGTAGTCAATTTCTATATATGGAACTGAGAGTGAAAGAAAAGGCCCAGTGCAAAATGTCTTGGATGGTCCCATAATAATCCTGCAGATGATCCAGGAACAAATTTAATGAAACAAATGAAGACTTATTTAATTCGGTATATTCCCTAACCCCAATGTGTCCATTATTTTGGAAAGCAATAATAAATAAATAGAAAGGAAGGTACACCTTATAAGTCTTATACCTACATATTAAACCTATAATCAGCTGCCCAATGTAAGGATCCTTTCACTTCTTTAAATGGTCTCAATCCTTCTATGTATGCATATCTTAGATCTACAATTAAAAAGTCAGCATTAGAAGAAAAAATGTTGTCTCCACTTAGAATTAGATTGCTGTGGAATTATAAATAAACTGGTCTCATTGCTGCAGTCTCTTTCTTGAGTGGAAAACTACTAAGTATTAAGTATTCCTGTGCTGATTGCTCATTTGCTGGGATGCAACATTTGAGGCCTCTTTGAAAGCTTTGCACATAATGAGCACCTAGAGTTCCCTAAATTCCATAAAAGCAGATCATGTGCAGATATCACAATCATTCTTTCTCTAATGAAAGCCAAACATTTCAACAGAAACTCAGCAGGCTTCCAGGAGGGTGTACCAAAGGCATTTATGTTGCTTGAGAAGAATTAATGGCTAGATAATTAATCTGGTTGACAGCACACAGAGACTTAAGAATCTACAAGTCAATCTTCAGAGATCCTAGCAGAAAACATTTTTCTACCATTAGTATTACTATTTACAGTAATTCCAGCTGGTAGTTACTCCAGAACAAATGATAGTAGTAGGAGAATACAGTGGTGGAGAGGATGGCACTTATAAGTCTGTTGCAACAGAAACAACAAAAGTCTGTTTAGATCGTATGAATTATACTTTATTAAGCACTTTCAGCTATTCTCAGTGTGGGATTCTATCAGTTTGGACTGATTCAGGTGAACCTGTAGCTCCAAAGATCAGCTGGGAGTGAACCAGTTCACTCCGACAAGCAAGTGGGCCCACCTGCCCGCCCCTCCGGTTTACCTACTTTTATCTTCTCAGCTGAGTCGCACGGCAGAGTGCTGTGCCTCAGCTGTTTTCCTTCCCAAGCAGCAATCCGGAAAGTAAGTATTCTCTAAACTGTGAATGCGTGCAAAGTGCGTGCGAAATGAACAGGTTGTTAAATTGGTAGGATCCCACCCCTGGGTATTCTAAACATTTTGCATATGATTTGTTCAACTTCAGGTTTCTGAAAAGACTTTTTTCCTCTTTTACAATGAGTTAGTTAAAACGCACACTAGTAGCCAAGTGCCTTGACTGATTTCAGAAAAATAAGGCAGTCCATTAAGTACTTGGATGGAAGATCAGGAGGAAATCTCAGGACTATAACTTAGAAAATAAAATAAATATGTAAAAAGGGCAGTGACAAACCACTTCTCTGCTGTTGCTAAAAAAGCTATGTGAACATATCCATGTAGTCTACAAAGGTTACTCTTCACCTTATTCCTATCATAGAACTGGAGACAAAGTTGTACATGGCTCTTCCACACACTTGATTTGAGGTGCTCCATCTTTGAGTGGCATAATTGCATGCAACTGCGACCCTCCCTTACCCTTCCACTCAATATTCTCATGACAATTTAGCTCTGAGCCAATTTACTTCAGACTTAGCTGTGGCATGGGAGGAATGCTGCAAAACATTAATGCTGGAGATATGGGGAAAGCGGTTTCCCATTAGTGAGAATTAGGGTCTTATCCTGTCTCCTTGCTTCATTCCTTCTTCCCCTGAAAGTTAACATGGTGACATACTGTAGTGACAAGGCATGACCTTAACCACAAGGGTTAAGGTCATGCCTTGTCACTATAGCAAGCCACCATATTTTTTTTAATTTGACGGAGGGGAAATTTTGCACTTCCTCCTCAAGAGGACTGGCTTTTTCTCTTTTTCAGAGAACACAGTGAGATGGCAATGTCTTTACTCTCTACTGACAAGTACCTAGGAAATACCAACATTATAAAGAAGGCCACAGTGAGACATTAATAGGGAGGCACAATGTTTAGACGTTTATTCCACTCAAGAGTCTTTATAGTGAGGTATTTTTGAACAAGGCCAAACTAATATACAGTATAACATAGGAATCTGCTCTTTTGAAATATCAAAATAAGCCTGCACAGTTTGTATCTATTTTTTATTTATTTATTAAATTTAGGGGGGCAAGGATAGTTGATGCACCAAATATAGCCTCTCAACTATCAAACGACAACCCGGCCTTCACGTGGTGCCCCCTGTTCCCACCAATCGGGCTCTGTCGACCCTTGGGACTGGCGTCCCCTTGGGTATATCCAGCCGAAACAGCTTCCATGGATCGCCATAAATTTCCATGGAAGTCGCCTATACCCACGTTGGGTGAAGAGGCGTCGAGTGAGTGAGTGAGTGTATCAAATTTATATGGCCACTAATTTTGCACAAAGCAGCTCTGAGTAGCATACACTAAAACAACAATAAAACATTTTACAAACCCAGATAAAAATGATAAAATAAATTAAAAAAGGAGAGGAATACATCAAGAGGCAACACATGATGCAACCAATACAAAGGCTCCCTGTTACCAGGGGATTCCCAGGCCTGTTGAAAAAAAGCATGCTTTAAAGGACTTCCAGAAGACCACAAATGCTTTCTCCTAAATCTCATCATATGGAATCCTTTAACACAGCAGTCCCCAACCTTTTTGGCTCCACAGACCAACAGTGGAGATGGTGGCAGCAAGGGGGAGAGGATGGTTTTATGAGCGTGCCCACCGCTTGCACAAATGGAACTTCACATGCTTGCCTGCTTCTTGTGCAGCCCAGTTTTCAGTGGTCTGTGGACCAGGGTTGGGAACTCCTGCCTTAAGAGGTGGGATGCCCAATGGGCCTCACTCCTGCCAGGCTCAATAGAACAGGCAGATGTAATCAGGGAGAGACAATTTCTCAGAAGACCAGCTCCATCTTGATTTGCACCTGAAAGAAAACTGGTAGTCAATGCAGCTCATGAATCAGAGGTACAACAACAGAGATAAGATAAAATGAATAATCTTCCTTTAAAAATATATAATTTGTAAGAAAATAATGAGGGATAAGGCACAGCACTAAACTACATCTGGTAACAAGACAGAGTTATATGTTTATGTATATTTATTTATTTCGCTATTGTATACAACGCAAAAATAAAAATGAAAAATATGCAAAATGATAAAGAAAAAAATAATGAAATGCAAGACCTATATTCATGAGTATGTGTACACATACAACTTTTTTGCATATGTATTTCAATAAGTGATAACCACATTCATTTATTATCATTCATAGCTAATTTACATAGATAAGCACTTTGTATGTTGCTATTTGTCAGGCGTGCCTCCCTCAATAACCAAGAAAGAAAACTCCTAACTCCATTGTTCGTGGAATTAAAATTCTTTTACTGGTTATAAAAAGATAGCAGCGAAACTAAAGCAAGATCTGAGCCAGGAAGGCGCGAACAAATACATACCAAATGATAACCCAGCCCACTCCCTCCAACGACTCCACCCCAGTGTCCAATCTGCAACTGCCTTAGATGTCATGTGGGGTGCATCTCCAAAAGGCATCATCAGGTTGGTGTGCAGGATGGTTGGTGTTGACCAAGTCCAAACACCGGCCACCAGCATGCGCAGAAAAGGGTGAGAAGAAAACTCCCTTTTCCATTCACTCCTGTACCATTTATTCCCATCCCAAACACCAGGCCCCCATCCTCCCCGTTTCTTATGGCAGCTAATAGTAAGCAAGCAAAGCAGAGGCTGACACTATTAACTTTAGAAATGTGGGCCACTGAATAGTTGGGGCTATACAATAAGTTTATACTTCCAATAACAAAGAAGAAATCTTTAAACTTTTGGCAGGCTGTAAAAAAACGACTTCCATTGTCCCAATTTTCTTGCAATAGGAATATAATTCAAAATTATATAAACTTCTAATTCTGGGAAACTGTTTACGTGAAAAATGCATGGGGCAAAGAATATCACTTCCCGAATTTCTGATATTCAAGTTGTATGAATTGTTGCTCCTATAGCTACATGATATACATACAAATGCCTAAGAATATACATGTATAAAAATAAGTACTCTTTACTGATTCGCACACCCATGTATTAGACATTCAATGAGACATCTTATAATCCTGTCTACTCCCTATTTAAGTGAGAGGGGAGCCAATTATTTTTTGAATTAAGTGTTTTACTTATTACATCATGTTTTACTTTCATCATGAATCACTCTTATTACCTTCACCAACTAATCTTCAACTCCATATTTGTGCCAAATATTTTTCATTATGGTTGCTTTAACATATACTTTCTGAAAATAAAAAAACACCAATTATACTTATCATATTCATACATTTCTCAACGACCTGTATGAATTGTTCTGCATATAGAAAATTAAATACCAAGATTATGGATAAGTGTAGACCCACTGATGTTTATTTTTCTTTTTACTTATCACTAGACAACCCAAGACTCACTGAATCACCATTTCCGATATTTCCTTATATAAACAAAGTAATAGAATGACAACGGGCAGGCAAGAAAGCAGTAGCAAGAGTGACTTTCAACTTTCTGCTGGCTTCCTCATTGACTTTCTTTATAGGAAGCTGGCAGGGGAACATTGGAAATGACGTTGACATGACTACAGCTGATTACGGCAATGCAACGGCACCGAAGCAGTCACAACTTTGCCAAATTTGAATTCTATGGGAGTCAGAGTCTCAGATTTTGGATGCATTCTGTGAGTTAGCCTATGTGAAAAATGTTGGTGTTGCCCTATGGTGCCCTGTTTCTCCCAATTGAAGGTTGCAATGAAATAGACATGGGAGTTTTAGTAGTATATTTATAAATAAGACTAATGTGGCAAAATAGTGTTCCCAAGTTCGTACCCTTATTATGTGGGGGACAATAACACATGGACGTTGCAGCAGATTGAAGATAGCTGTAGTGGATCCACTTAAGAGGATGTTGTTCAAACTGTTCTGTCTGTTCTAAGCTAAAATGGAGTCTTCTAATAAAACATGTACATTTCATTAGATTTACTCAAGACTGGGCCCAAGCCTTTTTTTCACTAATCTTTTAATAAGAACTTCTGCTTTATTTAGAAGGAGTCACAGTGGAAGTACATAATGAGATAGGCTGCCTCCCAAATGAATCACTGCCTCTTGGTATTTGGTGCAGTTATATGATTTCCCCCCTTCTCTATTAGGACAATCTGTCAACAGCTTTGAAAACAGCTTATTTGTCTTCATTAGAGCTCCAGTGATATGACATTCCAAAGTTAAGGGGGAAGGAGGAAGCCATTTGGTTGGGATGATCTGGGAGCAGAGCACATTGCTGCTAACAGAAGGTTCTGTAGATGCAGGCAAGAGTGATGTGTGGACCAGCCAACAAGGTTATATGTGTCTCAATGGCCTCTTTACTCTCCAAGGAATCAATGACCTTTCATTCTGTCACCTCTCAACCTCTAATTATCACCTGATCCAGGTGCTAAGAACCAGGCACTAAAAGCGCTTATACTTCCAAAGGAGACTTGGGCTTGTATTATCCAAATGTGCTTCTTGAAGGAGCTACCATAAATGTGACTATTTCCAAATAAGTACATATATTTAAGCTTTAAAATGAGCAGGCATTTAATCTACATACACAGAGGATCTGCAACATCTCAAAGAATGGGTTTTGGTGCTCTCTGAGATGGGTTGTTTTCTTGTAGATGTTTCATTATCCAATTGAGATAACATCATCAGTGCTAGTAAAGAGTATGGTTAGCTCTCAATTTATATTCTAGTGGTCAGTGTTGGTGGGATGGTCTTGTGTGAGACCTCTATTTAGGTGAGTACAAACATCCTTCAGAAATCTGAACATCTGGAAAAGGAAAGAAGCTTCTATATAACATCTTCCAGCAAAATGGATATCAAACGTCATCAAAAAGTGCATGATCACTCAACCCAATATAGCACAACCAACACTAGCCATAAAAGGGATAACATTGCCATACATAAAAAGATATCAGAAGCCACGAACAGACTATTACAACCTCATGGAATCAGCATAATAGACAAACCAATTAAAGCCCTCCAAAACACCCTAAGTAACCCAAAGCACTCAGCAGCCCTGGAAGAAAAAAACAGGAGTTGTCTGCAGCAGTGGTCTCCAACCTTGGCAACTTTAAGACCTGTGGACTTCAACTTCCAGAGCAAAGCTGGCTGAGGAACTCTGGGAGTTGAAGTCCACAGGTCTTAAAGTTGCCAAAGTTGGAGACCACTGGTCTACAGCATGCAATGTAAATATTGCAATAACTACTATGTAAAACAAGCAAGCAGAAGACTATCAGTAAGCATCTATGAACACCAACCAGCAGTCAAAAGACATGATTACAACTCTTTAATTTCACGACGTATCGATAGATTTAACCCTAGTTTCAACTGAGAAACCAATTCAAGTCCAAAAACACTAGAGAATTTCTAGAAATTCTGACAAACTGGCCATCAATAGACATATAAACAACATCTACATACTGTGTGCAAAAGAGACAATCAACAAGCCAAAAAGGCAACAAAAAGACCAAAACAACTCTCCAGAACACCCAAATAAGCATAGATTAACACCAAGATTAACATCAGACCAACAATCAAGAAGTAAACAATTCCTTAATCAAGGAATGGCCTAATAAGCTAAAAGTAGACAGCCCAACCATAGAACCTCCAAGACCTCTCCCACCAAAGTTAGCAGGGCAAGTCCCTAGATATAGAATATAAACGAAGAGCCAACCCTACTCCTTGTTAGCACTGATGTTGTTACCGAGTTAGGATGATGAAACTTCTGCAAGAAAACAGCCAAACTCAGAGAGTACCAAGGACCCATCAAGGCCACAATATCACTCCTGAAGTCTATTCTGTTGGATTAAAACATGCAAAAGTGCAAGCAGACCCTGCCATAGGATGGGAATAATGCAAGGAAGGAAAAAAAACATACAAACTTGCAGACTATTTGTGGTAAAATGCTTATTTTAAAAGGGGGAGTAAAAGAGAAAGAAGTGGTGGTGATGAAAAGAAAATGTAGCACTTTATAGACTCACACAATCTTCCCCAAGATCCACAATCTTCTTGGACTATTCAACTAGCAGAATACTCAGCCAGTATGACCTTTGTGTTTTGTTAATGTTGGCTGGGAATTCTGGGAATTGGTCCAACACATCTGGAAGGCGCCAGTTTGCTGAGGATGGCTTGAGAGCCTGACCTGCTGATCTGCATTTGCTTCCTTTTCTATAGCCAGCTTCACTGATTGCATATTTTACAGCCAGAATGTAATGTTCTGGACTACTTAGAAGAAAATTCCATAATTTCAATCTGGTTTATTCCTTAATAAGTAAATGTATCATTATATATTCTCTTCTGGAGAAGTGGGGTTGTACATTTGGCAATCTGGGCGAAGTTAAGAAAAAACCCTTTTATAGGTAGTCCTTGACTTATGACCACAATTGAGCCCAAAATTTCTGTTGTTATGTGAGACATATATTAAGTGAATTTTGCCCCAATGTATGACCCTTCTTGCCATAGTTGTGAAGAGAATCACTGCAGTTGATGAGTTAGTAACACAGTTGTTAAGTGAATCTGGCTTTTCTGTTGATTTTGCTTGTCAAAAGGCGTGACCCGTCAAAACCGCGCTCGATTAAACCGCGTCGCTGATGTCATCAACAGGGGACAACAGCCAGCGCGGAGAAAGAAGGGCGCTTTAAATAGCACTTTGAAAGCAAGCCAATTCAACTTAAGGTAAGGGTTAGGTTTAGGGTTAGCTTTAGGGTTAGGTTAAGGGTTAGGTTTAGGTTTAGGTTTAGGGTTAGGTTAAGGGTTAGGTTTAGGGTTAGGTTTAGGGTTAGGTTAAGGGTTAGGTTTAGGGTTAGGTTTAGGATTAGGATTAGGTTTAGGGGGTTTAGGTTTAGGTTTAGGGGTTAATTTTAGGTTTAGGTTTACAGCGTGCTTCTATCTCCGCGCTGTTGTCGCCCTGTTGATGACGTCAGTGACGCGGTTTAGTCGGGCGCGGTTTAGTCGAGCGTGGTTTTGTGGTGGAACCGTCAAAAGGTGAGGACATAACCTTGGGATACAGCAACAATCATAAGTATGAACTAGTTGCCAAGCATCTGAATTTTGATCATTTGATTATGGGGATATTACAAAGGTTTTATGTGTTAAAGATGGTAGTAAGACCGCTTTTTCAGTCCTGTTATAACTTTGAATGGTCACTAAATGAATAGTTGTAAGCTGAGGACTACCTGTATTTCACGGGGGAAAAGGTGAGGGGTGTGTTGGAAATTCCTCGCATTATTAACCTAACTGACACTGTGTCCTTCCAGGTGGAAGCTGAAAAATACAAAAGCAAGGTTGGTAAAAGTGAAATAAAATTGAAAGGAAAGGAAATAACTGCCTGCCTTCCATTAAGCACTTTGAAAATTGCTTTTTAAATGTGGGTGAAGTTCTGTTGGTTGATTGACTTTTCTATTCTCTTTCTTTTCTCCTTCAGTGTTGGGAACTAAAACTTAAGGAAATAAGATTTGCAGTCCAGGAAAGGGACAGATACACCCCCCCAAAAAACCTTGAATCGGTACACATTGATTTAAGACATAAACAGCAGGAGTTGCGGGTGGAGAGGGAGGGTTACATGAATAGACTAAAGATGCCTTTCCTGGCAACTTCCAGATGTTTTGGACTGGAAATCCCATAACTCCTCTCCCACTGCTAGGGACTTTGAGGGCCAGTAATCCAACTCATCTGCAATACAGATTGGAAAACCTTGAGATCTGCTGAAGAGAGAATTGTCGGCAAAAGAAACAAAGCCAAGACATTCCTAGCCAGTTCTTGAGAATAAGTTGATAAAAGCACTTGGAATTATGGCCTAATTTTGGCACAAGGGAAAAATATATTATTTATTGCAAGCCTTGCTTTTTTTTCTGTAAGTGTTATAGAAGTACAAAACAAAGAAAATCCTAATGAATGCTGGATTTTATTTCCTTCTGACTTAGATTATGGCATCCTCCTTTAAATCACTCTGGGCTCCTGGTGATATCCATGTACCGTTCTGGCAGCAATAAGGAAGTGTCTTGCACTATGCATGGTGAAGAAGGATGGATTGTGGTGACCAAGGCTATAAGTGCTGCTGAATGCAGTGGCAACTGTGGAATCAAATAATGGGCACTATTTCAGACTATTGGTGAGTTAATGCAATGAACTACAGTAGAGCTAACTGAACTCCCAAAGAGTTCTAGAAAGGAAGTGGGAAGATTATAAAATGATAGCCATATCCACATAAGGGATGTTGCAATTTATTGTAGAGGAATGCTATAAACCTCAATTGGGAAAGAGTCTCTAGTTGCTGGAAGTCTGGAAGGTAAGGGTACTTGAAAAATACATAGATGCTGTCTTGACATCTCTTAACTAAGTTAAATGCCTCCATTTCTCAGTTTTCCAGCCATTGCTAGGTTTTCTGCACCTGTTCAATTTTTTTTCTCCAAATCATTTTAAAAATGCTATGTTTCTAGCATTCTTCTACAATGATACATTTGCTTTCTGGCTCGGCCAAAAATAAGAAAATATTTGGCTTTCTAAAAGAATATATATATTAAACTATTCATATATTCAGGGAAGGTGGAGATTTGGATTTTTTTCCCTTTGTTTGTTTGTTTGTTTGTTTGTTTGTTTGATTGATTGATTGATTGATTTATATAGCCACCCATCTGAAGAAAGGGATTAATCTACTTTCCAAAGCACCAAAAGATAAGAAACAATCAACCTGGAGCTGACCAGAAACTTCATAACAGTGAGGACAATAAACCACTGTAGTGCTTTGTCTTCAGAAGTTGTAAGTGCTTAATCACTGGAGGCCTTTAAGAAAAGACTGGGCAGCCACTTGTCTAAAATGGTATAGGGTCTCCCTCTTCAGCAGGAATTGGACTAGAAGACCTACAAAGTCACTTTCAGCTCTGTTATTCTGTATAGTGACCCTGCACTGCAAATATATATCATAAAGCATATAAGCATATAAAAACTATTTTAAAAGTAATACACACACACAACCAAGTGATACTAAAATATTAATGTTAGGCAGGAGAAATTTGACAATAACAAAAAAGATAAGGTACAGTTACTCCTTGACTTACAATCATTTGTTTAGTGACCATTTGAAGTTACAACAGCACTGAAAAAAGTGACATGACCAGTCCTTGACTTACAACAATTGCAGTATCCCCACAGTCATGTGTTCTGGCCCCCTCATTCCACACCAAAGCACACTCCGAGCCAGAGATAAATTACGGCATTTAATTAACAGACAAACAGATCCTTGGCAGCAACCCGGCACAGACAAGCTTGGGCAGCAATAAACACAGATAAGGCTTGGCAGCAATCCAGCCTGCCAAGCTCATACAATGTTCTCCGACATTCGATCCTGTGTTGACTTCTGCAAAGAGGGGCGTGTGCACAAGTAGACTTTTTATAGTCTGGAGAGGCTCCTAATGACCACCAGCTGAGTGCAATTACCTCCTGTAACTGCACAACTGTTCCTGACGCCTATTAGCTCTTCAATGCCGTGCATCCAGGAACAACTCACTATTGTTGTCTGCCTCACTCTCCCTTGTCTCCTCCCCACTGGTCCAAGGCTCAGGTGCCTCCTGGTGGCCAACCAGCCTCTCTGCACCCTGCTCAGAGTCGGAACCCTGTCTAGGGTCCTCCACATCCTCCAGAGCCGACTCATAGCACCCCTCGCTGTCGGAGTCTGGTGGCAGCTCCAACGGCTCCTGCTGGGCCACAACAGTCATGTGGTCAAAATCTGAACACCTGACAACAGGCATGTATTTACAATGGTTGCAGGGCCTGGGGTCACAGGATTGTCACTTGTGACCTTCCTAGCCAGCTTCCAAAAAACAAATTCAATGGGATTTGCTTAATGAACACATGATTCACTTAACAACTGTGGTGATTTGCTTAACAACCAACCAAATAAAAGGTTGTAAAATCAGGTGCAACACTCAACAATTGCCTTGTTTAGCAACAGAAATTCTGTTCCCAATTATGGTTATAAATTGAGGACTATCAGTAAACCTCATTCCCTGTTCTTTATTATCTAGAGCAGTAGAAGCACTAAAAACTGCTGAAACGTCACTGTCATTACCCCTCACCACCGAGCACACTGTTCAGGACCACAGCTGGATGGCTGCAGGTCTCCCTACTTACCGTATATACACGAGTATAGGCCGACCCGAATATAAGCCGAGACACCTAATTTTACCACAAAAAACTGGAAAAGTTATTGACTCGAGTATAAGCCTAGGGTGGGAAATGCAGCAGCTACCGATAAATTTCAAAAATAAAAATAGATACCAATAATGCCATTGCCCATTGAATAACATATACAGCCTGCCTGTGCCCATTAAATATACAGTAGCCATTGTAAAAATTTGCTCTGCATAACAAATTATTATCAGACAATACCGGTGTATTCAATGAAATACTTCACTCACCTCATGATGCTGATGTCCCGCTGTGATGATGATGTCCCGCCTCCTATGACACACGGCACAGTGATTCCTATCATTGGATCACTGTACCAGAGGAGGTGGGACATCGCTATGTGGCTGCTTGCCATAACAAGGAGGAGGTGGGACATCGTTGCAGAGCGGCAGGAGGGGGAGGAAGGGGAATCGTAAGATAGCCCTGCATTACATTAGAACGTGAGGAGGGGGGATGATGCAGTGCACGCTGCGTGGCAAACTGACACAGAGGGAGGGGAAACTCACAGGGGCGCTGGGCCATTCACGAGCGTCACCCAGCGGCATGGCCCCGCCCCTTTTTCTCCTCCATTTCGGACAAATTTTTCACTGACTCGAGTATAAGCCGAGGCGGCTTTTTTCAGCCCAAAAAGTGGGCTGAAAAACTAGGCTTATACTTGAGTATATACAGTACTATCCAATGAGGCTTCCATTCCATTTGCTATTATTGGACACAAGCTGCTTTAAACAAGTTGGCCCTAACTTCCAACAGGGATATTTAGGATACAAGAAAATATTCAGAGGTGGATTCTCTTGTTCAACCATCACACACGATGATTCTGTATGTCTGGAAATGTTCTGTTTGCAGTTGTGGTTGGGTAGCCCCTTCGTTCAGGCGTAAATGGAGAGAAACCAGAAACGCTGCCTTCCCTTCTTTCTTCTTCTGCAGTGGGTTCCTTCTTCACCTGGCCCTGTTTCACAAGCCACCTAGAGGCTGAAGTGGCATAGCTGGCTTCCAGCTAAGAAGTTCAACCCAGGAATATCCAAATTAAACCAAAACATGAACGTAATTTCCAACATTTAATTGGAGAGATTCTTGTTAAATGCCTTACAATGTGAGATACTTAATTTAGAAAGAAAAACATTTATGGTCTTTGACTCAAATCCTCAACCTTTTTAAAATATTTTTTCTCCACACATGGTAGGAAATTAAAATGCTCATTATTATATCACCTGTGTAAACCTTGAATTATCCTGGACTGGTTAGTTTTTGATCAATCTCAAACCTCAAGGGTTTGTATAATGATTCAGATCTCAATTGCATTTCCATCCCTTGAACTCCTAAATCTGCGAGGTATTTCTGAGAGTTTATGACTTAAGCATTTTACCCTGTCTTTGATACATTGACTTTCAGGTGTTTCTGGGATCTTCTTCCAATTCAATTTGTTTAATATTTCTATTTTGTCCCATATTACATATCAAAATTAGGTTTTAAATCAAAGGAATGGCAGGTAAAGGATAGTGCTGTTTTACAGCTCTCCGGGGGACACCACCTCCCCTCCAATCCTAACAGAAGTGTTTAAAGAGATTTGCTTCCTTATTTTAAATGTCGAACAGAAATCCATTTAAAACTACTATCAGATTATTTAAACAGGTGGAGATTATTTGGAAGTTTTGGGAAAAGGCAAGAGATTTACTTCAATAATTCTCTTTCGCAGGACATTGAAAGAAACCTTCCAACAGGACCATCTTTTATTGTCAATTGATCATTCATGATTTAAATGATCTCTAAATAAACAGATAAATTTATATAGCAAACCAACGAGCCAACAAATTGAGAAAAGGGAAACTCAACTAATAGCTGACTGGAAGTTCAAAAATTGCACTACAAAACACTTTGCTTAAAAGATAACTGAAAACCAACCCTTTTATTTAGAAATAAAGATGTTTTATACAGACTATGGCCACCTTTTGATAACATCACACTCAACTAGTATTTACTGAAGTACACTAAGCTTGCAATTGCACATTCCCCCCTTCATTTGGAATTAAATCCCACTGCACTGATACCCAGTCAGCCTGTATAATTGATGTATTCTGCACATCAATTTCTGAATCGTTAATGAAATCTATCAGGCACAACACCCTCATAAATATCAAGAGCTCCTAAGTCTGTGAGGTATTTCTGAACTTCTAGCATAGCTGAAATAATTTTTAAAAAGTCCATGGCTTGCTGGAGCTGTATTTTAATATGGCCTTTGCACAAGTCAAAGCCTCTTCCCTCCTCTATCCAAATGTTGCATGCAACCGGGGAGCCCCAAAGGCCACCAACCAACCATCTCCTTAATGGGGAGGGATATTTTTGCAATGTGTCAGATTTTCAGATACCATAAACCCCAGATGGGACTGTGTCAAACCATTTCAAAGACTCTGCTGAGTCAAAAATGAAAGTTGGAGAAGGGCAACATGATAATCTCCTTTGCCCCCGGGATGATCTTCAGAAATTCGTATGCTCTACGAAAGAAGCGAAACTTACCCGTTTTTCCGCATCGGTTGCAGAGTGGGGACCTTCTTTGCAATCAGCTGCCGAGGGGTCCTTGGAACAAACGTCCCGCTCTCCGGCCGACCGGTTCCTTCGAGTGAATTGGCCGAAGGAAACCATGGTAATTGCTAGACAGCTAAAGAGGGTTGAGAAAAACCATTTTCTTGCAAACAAGGTGGGAGGATAACAGAATCTTTACTTCGGGAAGATGCTTTAACAGCGCGGAAAGTAGATTCCAGGTCCGAGTTAAATTAATCAAACACCCTTTAAATCGTCTCTAGAGCTTGGACTAAATATCAGCAGAGCTAGAAGTTGAGGGGATTTCAAGACACCTTTCCGAGCTTTGGGATGGGCTTCTGAAATCCTCTTAGTTCTGTAGCCATTTATTCTTCTTGCGGAAACAAAGGACGGGCTCCCGTCCTAAGCAGGGGGTTGGACTAGAAGACCTCCAAGGTCCCTCACAACTCTGTTATTCTATTCACTCGCTCAACGCCCTTCGTAAGTTCAGTCCGTGGGAAGGTAGCCTCTGGTCTCGGGGCACTCGGACCCCTTGGCTAGCAAAACCACAAGGCCGATAGCACGGTCTCTCTCCTGTACCCCGGAGCTCCATTACTCCGAAATCAGCCCAAATGATTGCAAGCGAAGGTCTGGGGTGTTTTGTCATTCGTGGGCACGTTTCTTACTGGAGGAAACAGCTTTGCTCGGTGGGGTCTTGGGTTGCCATTCTAGGGCCAGGAAGTTCCCCGCGAATATCTCCGGGAGGAACGCATTGAGGGGACTCGTTCTATAATTCTTCATCTGCTGAGCTAGCAGTCCCCTCGCCCTGAAAACTTCTCCATCTCAAAAAGTGGATTTGAAAGAAATCAATGCGTTTGCCTGAAAGGGAAAGAAGGAAGGAAGGGCCTCGTTGAAGACGCAAACCCGGGCCAAAAGCTCAGTCAAAGAGGAGAAACGGGCAAAGAAAACTAAAAGGTGGAGGGGAGATTAAAAGAAAAAAGAAATGTTCACGTTAGTTACCAGCACTTTGCTCAAACAGGCAACCCTCAGCACGCCATTTAGGACGGGGCAGAGAAATCTAAACTGGTGAAGTTTTCTGGAAGGTGATTTCCCAAATGGGAGTCTTCAGAAGCTGAGAGGGGAAATCTCTGCCCTGAGGATTGGGGGGGGGGGTGCAGCGAGGAAGCCTCCACTTTGTTTACGACTCTGGCCGTCGCCGCCGCGGAGCCCGTCGACTCCCGCTTCCAGCAACTTGACGAGAACGAGACTTTACGCTGTGCAGAGCCGCCTCTGTTCGCTAACACGCCGGCCGCAGCCACTTGGGAGGTCCAGCCCGGCTAATGCAGTCGCAACTAACTGCTTCCAACAGGAGACTTGGTGAACTAGACCGGGGTCAAAATTAAAAACAAGCACGCTTTAAAAAGAAAGAGGGGGGGGGAGTCAAAGACGGTCAGTCGCCTGGAAAGAAATAGCTCTTATTGATCAGAGGCCCGGAAAAACCAGAGCCCACCCAATTCCCAGACGCCAGGGAATCAGGCGTGATTCTGGATCTGTGCTTGCTTGTGTGTCCTTGCTATTGCTCATTAAGCCTTCCGCTTGTCGGCTCTTTACAAGTAGCACGAGTCGAGTTCTAGCACAGAAAAGGGCTATTCTTAACTTAGGCTCAAGCTACCTAGGATTCTGTAGGTCTTTTTCTAAAACCACGCCCAGGATCTGTCGGTAGAGAGGACTGAAATCCCTGTAGAGCAGGAGTCCCCAAACTTGGCAAAATTAAGACTTGTGGACTTCAACTCCCAGAATTCTCCAGCCAGCTATTAAGTAGGTAGTTGGGAATATAGCAGCGTTTTAGGAGTTTTCTCATTTTTCTAGCGGGGAGAAATCAATCCGAGTAAAATATGGCCTTCCTTCTATAAGGATCTCAGAGCTCCTGCATACTTCATTCAGAAATAAATCCGCATGAAGGACGAGGAAGATGCATTTGTATTGGTCCTTGGTTCTCATGCTAAATGAATGATGCTAGAAAAAGGCAGTTTATGCTAAAGGAATGGGATGTCTTTGAAAGGATTCCACCAAAAACTTGAGCAAATTTTATTAAGATCTAGCATAATACAAATTGTTTAACAGATTGTTCCAGTTGTTGCTATCATTAATCATTCTCATCATTGCTGTTGATGATGAATCTTTCCATCTGGATCTAGTCAGCTCAGATAATTTCTCCTTGGAAAAAGGCTATTTAATTTTGGGCCCAGTTTTCAGGTATGCAAATCAGAAAACTAACTGGCCAGAGGCAGCATTCTGGCAAGCAGGAATAGCCAAATCAGGTCACACATCTAGGTCAGCTTTTCCATATGGTGATGATCTCCAGGTGCCTTGGATCGCAGTGCCCATTATCCTCTGTAACATGCTGAAGACGTTGACAGCAAAATGAAATGATAGGGCCTGTAGTACATAGTAACCGGAAAGCATCAGTTTGGTTTGGGGAGCTTGCCTTAGGGGGTTTATTGTAAAATATAAAAATATTGTTTCATTTATTTTATTTTTACTCATATTTCCTAGATTTATATGGTCATTCATCTCAATCAAATTACTCTGTGTGATTCACAACATTTAGATAATGTTTAAAAATACATTAGCATTTAAAAATAAACAGTAATTAGTTAGGCAGGGATGCATCTGGAGCTTGTGGATGAATGAACACAGACAAAAAAGAAAGGAAGATGGTGAAAATGGAAGTTGGAAATGGAAATGTTTATCTTTTACATGGCAACTATTGTAACTGCTGCACTGGAAGAAGAAACAAAACAGAATGGGGAGATGCAAAATCCACATTACATGTCTGTATGTCTTGGATCCTTTATTCTAATTGGAATAAGAATATTCTGTATTGGAGATACACAGAGAGAGAGAGACACACACACACAACAAATAATAGATTAACTTTGGATAAAAGTAAGTATCACACTGCATTCATACATTAACACAAGTAGCTCAGTGGACTCCAATTAGATTTTGAGAGATAGGAAAAATGGTTCTTATGATTATGATTCAAAAGTAAATACAACTTTTTACTTGAAACGAATAGCATCACATTTAGTGACTTTAAAAGAGCCTGACTGCATGATATACAAATATCCCAAATATAAATATATAAAATTGGTGCGCAATATCCATAGAGAGATTCTAAACAGATTCCTTGGAAAATGAGTCTCTTCAGGAAGCTACAGCCTTTCAGATAAATAGTCTAATACTTCCTCCTATGAATAGATCTCTGCAAATTACAAAACAACAAGCTAGACAGGAACTTTCTATTTTTAGAGACAATTTTGGGGCAGGAGGGAACAGATGGAAAGGGGTCATCCAAAACACTTCAATTCTTATATGTTGGTTTTAATGCTTTTTAACCGGTGTAGTTATAAATGCTTTACATCAACACATGAAAGGAAATATCTTATATCAAGTTCCTCCAAATCTTAATTGACCCTAATTTACTTAAGAACGTCTACTTAACCCCAAAAAATTCTTTTTCAATCAGTAATGTAATTCCAATAAATATCTGCAATCAAAGCCCTCCTATTTCAGATTTCTGGCTTTCTATCCTTTGGGCCTGCATTTTATTAAGCTCTTGAAACACCAGCTATTATGAATCCAGGACATAACACAAATCTGTGGATGGATTTATAATGAAAATATCTAGAAGCACAGTACCAGGGACTGAAAGAAAATGTTGTGGGTGGCATGGAGACCATACCCTTTTGGGTAAAGTTAGACTTTGTTGAAGTCTGGAGTTGAGGAAACTGGATTGCTGATCTGCACCCAAGGACCCTGCGTTAATTAGCCCAGTGGTCTCCAACCTTGGCAACTTTAAGACCTGTGGACTTCAACTTTAAGTCAGCTTTGCTGGCTGAGGAACTCTGGGAGTTAAAGTCCACAAGTCTTAAAGTTGCCAAGGTTGGAGACCACTGAGGAACTCTGGGAGTTGAAGTCCACAAGTCTTAAAGTTGGCAAGGTTGGACACCACTGAATTAGCCAATTGTTTCTGTGATAAAACTCATCCAGTGGTAAATCTAATATAGTGTGCAGCTCGATCTTTGGTGTGGGCGGCACCAACTGATCCAAATCCCATACTCCTCTCGAAATCTCAGCTTGGGGGTGGGGTGGGGTGGAGTTCCCTGGGCCAAAGGCCAGCGCTACACTTCTCCCTAAGTAGCGGGACTAATAGAGGCTGAATTCGAACACAACCTTCTCTAGGACGCCGCGTTTCTCTACTCTTCCCTCGGAGCCAATGGGCCAAGAAATCTCCCCGGCCTCCCTCAGGGGCTCTTTTTCCTCCCCCACCCCCAGTCCTCCAGGCCAAGCTCTTTCAACCTTCCCCATTGGGATCCGGGAGTGGGACGTTTCCAACGGATAGCGGTGGGAGAGAGCGGAGGCTCTGCAGTACCCGCGACCCAAGAAAAGCGCCCCCTCCTCGCGCGTCCCCGTCTGCAGCCGGTGACCTACCGTCTCCTCCCTTTTCTTCCCGCCGATAACTGAGCAAAGGACTGTGTAACCGCCGAGAGGATCCGAGAGAGACTGGCGGGAGGTGGGGCGGGCCAAGCCCCTCCTGAGTCCTGGCTGCTCACTGAACGCTCCTGGAGTTCACCTTTCCCCTCCAGGGGTCTCCAAGTGCGTCCGCTACAGAATCTGTGGCAGA
Organism: Thamnophis sirtalis; assembly: GCF_051295495.1. Classification (NCBI taxonomy): domain Eukaryota; kingdom Metazoa; phylum Chordata; class Lepidosauria; order Squamata; family Natricidae; genus Thamnophis; species Thamnophis sirtalis. Next base: position 51,549,281 of record NW_028261390.1, on the reverse strand, counting down.
TGGGGAGGTGTTTTTCTTTTTTTTTTCTTGGTTTCTTCGCTGTTGTTTTGGAAGGACGTCGCTACTGGAGAAAGGCGGGAGGAGGGCGGCGGAAGGGCGCGAGATTTCGTTTGAGAAACTCAATCTGCCCCACAGTAGCGCCTGTCTCTGGCACCCATCACCGCTGACAGCCGCAGCCTGACCCGAACGCGCGCGCCTGCGCACACCCGCCGAGAGGTCGCTCTTCCACCTAGAGAATCTCCCCTCTTCCCTTCGTGGAGGTGGGAGGGGCTGCTCAGAGTCTGCGGGGAGCGTCTGGCAACCGAGACTCCCCACTTGCCCCCGCTTTCCAGACCTCGAGGGTTGACCCCTCCAGCGTATTCAGTGAGTAAACGCAGGAAAACCAGGCCTCCTCAACAGAGCCACCCCTCCAAGAAGCGAGGCTGAAGGTCGGCGGCGTTCCCCACTCCCTCCAAGGGAGTTCCCTTCCTCCATGCTGTAGGGATCGCTGCGGAGGTGTCCCAAAGGGGAGAGAGGCGAGCGGGGAGAGACTGAGCAGCCAAAATACACAGCAGTCGGCAGGTAAATCAATGAAAAGAAGGCGAGGCAGGGACGTCAAGAAAACTTGCCGAGCAGAATGGCTGGTTGGAAAGTCTGCGCCACGACGTCTTTCGATGACTTTCAGCGTAGCCGGAGACCAGGAAGATTGCCCTGGTTACATCTCCGATCTTCACGTTCACTTAAGTCCCCAATTGTTCCATTTCAATGGCAAACCGAGGACTTAGGTTGCCCTTAAGTGCAGCAGTTCTAAGCAGTATCTTTTTTTCAGTCTGCAAACAGTGGATGACATCTGCCAGCCCACCCAAGAACAGAAATAGGAGCAATTTCTTTTTAAACGTTTGTATAGGGATACTTTATGTGTTTTTCTAAAAGTGTGTAGAATGATATTGATCAATGGATATTTTGTTGTACATTCCGCTATTTGTTTTCACTTAACCCATAGGTGAACAGGTATTCATCCTTCAATTTATTCAGTTGTGCTTAATATTAGGATAGTTGAGAATATCCTCTTGTGCTTCTAGTGCAATGTTCAAATTCCTCTGTCAGGTCAGCTACGGGGAATTCTGTCAATGCTCTGTGATTTTATCTTGAAGAGAATATTTTAAACTGTGAATTAAATTGTACAGACTGAGGACTCATTCTCAAATTGTGGTTCCTAACGCTAACCCTTAACCTAACGCTAAACCTAACGCTAACGCTCTAAACCTGACCATAACCCTTAACCTAACCCTAAGCCTAACCCTTAACCTAACCCTTACCTTTATGTGAATCGGCTTGCTTTAATTTTAATTTTATTTCAATTTTTAATTTTTTTCGTCGCGCTGTGATGACGTCACATGCGCGCTTTCGTCGAGCGCGATTTTGTCCTCCGCGCTTTTGACGGGTCACGCCCCTAGAGCTGCCTCCTAGCCACTGTGTGCTGGGCTTTCCCCATTATTATCCTTTGGGCCAAGTGGGCCCAAGCAACTAGCTTCCACCGAGGAATCTGTCTATATAATACCTGATCAGAGTCAGCTTTCCCCTAAAACAAGGCACCTTTCTAGGCTATAATGAAAGTTGATTTAAACTAGGAAAGATAGCTTATTGTTATTTTGCCTACTCCATACACTTTTAGGGATTGCCAACTATGACCACACTTTAAAAGTACTGCCATTCCCTTGCAGTACTCTACAATAGAGTATTTGTTGATTTCTTCCTCCCACTTCACCCATTTCTAGTGGAGAAATGGACCAAAGCATCACAAATGCTCCTTGCAATCCCTTCTCTGCTCCTCTGTCAGAAGGGCTATTCCAAACATAAATGTATTGCTTTTTTAAAGAAATCTGAAACCTTTATCTACAAAGTCCAGCTAACTATACCTAACTCAATACAGTCTTGATTTACAACCACAATTGAGCCTAAAATTTCTGTTACTAAGTGAGAAAGTTGTTAAGTGAATTTTGCCCCATTTTATGTCCTTTCTTGCCATAGTTGCAGAGGTGGGTTCCTACCAGTTCGCATCTATTCGGTAGAACCAGTTCATCAAATCTACCGAACAGGTTAGAAGAGGTTCCACTAGTGGACCCAGAAAGCAGGCCACACCTACAGAACAGGTTCCAAAAATTTTTGAAACCCACCACTGCATAGTTGTTAAGCGAATCACAGGTTAAGTTAGTAACCCGGTTGTTAAGTGAATCAGGCTTCCCATTGACTTTGCTTGGAGGTTGCAAAAAGTGATTATGTGATCCTGGGACATTGCAACCATCATAAATATGAATCAGTTGTCAAAAATCTGAATTTTGATCATGTGACCATGGAGATGCTGCAACGGTTGTGTGAAAAATGGTCATGTCACTTTTTCAGTGCTGTTGTAACTTTGAATGGTCACTAAGTGAACTGCTATTAAATTGAGGAATACCTGTAGGTCAGAATACCTCCCTCCACTTTATCCTAACTTGCTCTTCTGAATTCATAACCCAATACAGCTTATTTCTGAATTTAAATCTTGGGTTATTTCCGAAATGCTCTAGACCAGGGGTCAGCAAACTTAAACACTCAAAGAGCCATTTGGACCCGTTTCCCACAGAAAAGAAAACACCGGGAGCCACAAAGTTTCTAACTGGAAGCCCCCTGTTCAATTCTGGAGCTGACAGGAAGTTCAGTTCCCGCACCATAGTCTCCTCCTAGCGCTGCATACTTTTTCCTCTACCTGTCATAACTGAAAGCCCTATCAATTGTGGAGACAACTGGAAAACCCTCCCCTTGCCATAGAGTCTTCTCCTGGCGCACTGTGCTTCTCTCCCCCCCCCCACCGGAAACTCCTCAAAATTGTGGCCCCGACCAGTGACGGAGCCACAGCAGAGGGAGGAAAGAGCCACATGCGGCTCCAGAGCCACAGTTTGCTGACCCCTGCTCTAGACCTATGCTCCAAGATGGCCTGACTGACAGATGTCAGGCATAAGAAATCTCTAAGCCCCCAAGTTTTAATCAGACAATTAAAAAAGTGCTATCCTGTTCTGCTGGTTAGTATGCAGTACTGCAGGCTGGGGCCAATATGCTGATTCTGTAAACCATTTAGAGAGTAAAGCACTATGAAGCAGTATATACGCCTAAAAATAACTTTTTAAATTGAATTTGAAACAAATTGTTTTTTCAAAAAGCCACCCAAGCGGCAGCTATAGTTATAAAGGGACATGACTGAAGAGGTAAGAGACAGATTCCACATTGTGAGTCTGCTTGATGGCTTCAGCCAGAATCATAGATGTAGACCTGGGTTTTAGGGTAGTGTTTCCTGTTCTCTCCCTGGGGATTTGTGTTTGTGACTACAACTGCTTCAAAGCAGGCAAGGTTGATTCCGAAAATGGATGGACCAGAAAAGATCCCATGAATCAGGTTGGTATAAACTTTGATAGTGCCAGCTGTAAGCAGTTTGTCATCAGCATGGCAGATGGTACCATAGGTGAATGCCATCTCATCCACAAGGGTGGTCATCTGTTCCTTCACATCCCACACCAGAAGCATGCTGGTCCACCTCGTTGATCTTCTTCCTTTCTTTATGAATGAGGGCAAAGCCCATATTCACCTAACCAGTACAGGCTCCCCCAGTGTCAGGAGAGACAATGGTGCAGTGTTTCCATTCAACAATGTTTTCCTTGATCCACTTTAGGACACCAGGTTCAGCATACAGGTTGTTCACAGCATATCAAAGAAACTCTGACTCTGAGAGGCTGGAGGTCCATGGTGATGGTGTGTTCTGTGCTGGGAATGGAGAGTGTTGCCCACCAGCTTGCCAGAGATCTGGGCTGGCTCTGTTGTCCTTCTTGTCCTGGCAACCCTCTGAGAAGCAGGTTTGATGGCCCTGACGCCGCTGGCCAAGGAGATCTTGGCAGGCATTGATCACCAGCAGCAGCTCTGCATGATGCAGGCATCCTCGCCGAGGACGCTCACGCAGATCTCCACACAGGTCTCCCGGTTGGAGCACTTCTTGGTGACGACCTTGCCCAGACGGTCGGCGATCTTCAGCGCCGGGTCCCGGTGCGAGCTGCTGGTGACGATCTTGAGGCTGGGCATCCTGACCAGCGGCGGCGAGCAGCGCTATGCGGTGGAAGACGAGGTTCGCTCTGCGCGGGGCCGCCGCCTCCCTGAGGCACCAGCAGCAGCTCCGCCGTCTCCCTGCGGCCCTCCCGCCCGTCGCTCTCAAGATCCAGTAGCAGCAGCGTCGCAGTGCCTCTGCCTTTTGGGCGCCGGCGCCGCTTAAAGGGACGTGCGACGCACGGGCGGCCCTCGAACGCACAAATACGGACTGACGGGCCGCGCACACTAGGCCACCATCTTTGTCCACGCCCCCTTTGTTACCTTACCGCAGAAGTCTTCAAATTTGACAACTTTAAGACTTGTGGACTTCAACTCCCAGAATTCTCCAGCCAGCATAGCCACAAGTCTTAAAGTTGCCAAGTTTGGAGACCTCTGCCCTACCTAGACTGCAACGCGCATGTCTTTAAGCAGGCAATTTGATGGATGACCAAACCTGTTTTTTTCCTGCTCTGGGTTACCTCACATTAAGGAGAGCAATTTATTTATTTAGGACTCATAGAGCCATCCAACTCCAACCATTTGACTCTTTGTAGTGTCCAACAGAAAGAAACAGTAATTAGAGAAAATAATAAGCACATAGCATTAATAGAGCAGTATAAAATAGAAATTGGGCATGACAAATAACCAAAAGGGAACTCCACTCAAAAGGGAGAAAACACAGATCTTAACAGTTTTTCTAAAGGCAATTTGTGCTTCTTTGGCTGGTGGGAAACAAGATCAGGGGAATCTTCCTGGAGATTTCCCACTTTAAAACTGTTAATCTATGGTGAGACAAAATACAGTTCAGTAACCTAGTAAATCAATTTTATTCTGGTATACTTTTCTGCTAGAAAAAGAAGTGGTAAACTGCATTTTAACCTGGGCATCTACAATAGATACAGAAAGTCTATATATCCCTGTTGTCAGGCTTTTGAGATGTAAGAAAACAGAACACAATAAATGTAGAATTTTTTTCCTATTTTTAATATAACATATAAGCTGTAAAATTTGGCTGAAAAACAAGCAAATTGTTTAGTAGGAAAAATAAAAACAAAAATAACTGCATACGTGTTCACACCCTCCTATAAGTACGGATATGGCTGTGTTTAGAATTAGCCAGAGACACTAAAACTATTGTTAAATAGTAGTCAGTACATATCTGCCATCAATTTAAGTCAGTCTGATCAAGTCTACATAAAGTTCAGCTGTTCTATTAGGATTTTTTCTGATATTTACTTAGTTGTCTCTCACAGCAAAAACTATGGCTTGCAAAGAGACCTCATTGTTTGAAATTATAAATTAAAAGAATGTTACAAAAAATTACAAACCATTGGCTATACCTTGGAACAAAGTCAAGACAGTTACCAACAAGTGGATGCCCCTCTAAAATTGAGGAAAACAAGAAGAAAACTGGTCTGACAGGGTGCCAAGAGGCCTACAGGAACATTAGAAGAGCTGCAGGAATTTCTGGCAAAATACTGGTTGTGTACTAGACATGACAACCATCTCCAGTATTCTCCATATGTCTGGGCTGTGGGGTAGGATGGCAAGCAGAAGCTTTTTCTTACAAAGAAAAACATTGAAGCCCAAATACATTTTGCTAAAACCTACATTGTCTTGTAGGAAGTTAAAACCCAGCCCTCTCCTAGAAAAATGAAATATCCTAGGAAATATTGAAAAGGCAGAATATTATATTTCCCTTGATGTGTAAAGGGAGAAACATGTTTTAAAGACAAAGTAGCTCACTGCAGCTTCCTGCCCACTCCCCTTTGTCAATGGACCATTAAGATGCCCAAGGCAGTCTATTCTACATAATAAAGAGTTCTCCCCTTCAGGCATGATAGTATTAGCCTTTACCCATTCACCACATGGCATCTGAGAACTCAACCAAAATTGGGTTTCAAAACATAACCTAGAGAGTTGCCCCCTGCATGGCCCCATGGGAGTCTGACAACCAATCAGAATACATTTTTTACACAGGAACAGGAAACAGAGAGGTGGGGCTGAACAGATTATAAAAAGCCCAGCAAACCCCTTCTTCTGCTCTATCTCTCTTCTTCCTCACCCAACATTGAAGCATGTAATTACTTTTTCGGTTCAGGACTCAAAACCATGTGGTCCTGTCCACCATTAAACCATCTTTCCAAGCAGCCTCCATGTCTCCAGTGTCTTTTTCTCCACTTGGAGCTGAACCCAGAAGGACATTTCTTCCAACAGTCTGAAAAAAAGCATGTAGGAAAATGTGTTTGGTACAAAAAGCATGTTTGCTGTGCAGCGTTATAGCAGAGCATAACAGCATAGCATAGCAAAGCATAGCATAAGCATAGCATAGTTGGAAGGGACCCTGTCAGTCTGCACCCATAATGCAAAACACAACACCCCCTCCCAGTGTGCATGCACGCATGAGAGGCGCTCCCCCATTTTTTGCATACTTTTTTCACCCTCCCCAGGCTCCAGAGGTTTTATAGGAGCCTGGGGAGGGAGAAAACAGCCTCCCCCACTCCCCCGGAAGTCCTCTGGAGGCTTCAAGGAGCTTCAGGAGGTGTCCCTGAAGCCTCCAGAGGGCTTAAACCGACGCTACAAGCTTCAAGGACCTTCCAGTTTGCTTGTAGGGTTGTTTTTAGTCCTCCGGAGGCTTCGGTGAAGTCTCCTGAAGGTCCCTGAAGCCACCGAAGCCTCCTGAAGGTCCCTGAAGCCACCGGAGGGCTTACACCGACCCTATGAGCAAACCGGAAGTCCGTTAGCGAACTTCCAGTTTGCCCATAGGGCCATTTTTTTGCGCTTTGGATACTTCAGAGAAGCTCTGAAGCTTCCGGAGGGTCTCTGGGTGGGCCCGGGAGGCTCTTTTCACTCTCCCCAGGCTCCTATAAAGCCTCTGGAGCCTGTGGAGGGTGAAAAATGGCTTTAAAAAAGGCTGAATGCAGCTGGCCAGTGCATGCATGTGTGCTGGCCAGCTGGCAGGGCAACGCCTCGTGTACCCTGACAAATAGTTCCGTATGCTACCTGTGATACGCGTGCCATAGGTTCGCCATCCTGGCCCTATACCATTTCTGATAGAGAGCTGTCCATTCTCTTCTTGAAAGCTTCCAATGATGAAGCAGCCACAATTTCTGAAGGCAAGCTGTTCCGTTGGTTGATTGTTCTCAAGGTCAGGAAATCTCTCCTTATTTCTAGGTTGAATCTCTCCTTGATCAGTTTCCACCCATTATTCCCTGTCTGGCTTTCAAGTGGTGTGGAAAATAGGTTAACCCCCTCCTCTCTGTGATAGCTCCTCAAATATTAGAACACTGGTATCATGTGTCCCCTGGCCCTTCTCTTCACTAGATTAGCCATACCAAGTTCCTGCAACTGTTCTTCATATGTTTTAGCCTTCAGTCCCCTAATCATATTTGTTGCTGTTCTCTGCACTCTTTCTAGAGTCTCAACATCTTTTTTTATAGTGTGGTGACCAAAACTGGATATAGTATTCTAGTTTGGTCTTACTAAGGCTTTATAGAGTGGTATTAGTACCTCACTTGATCTTGATTGTATCCCTCTGTTAATGCAATTTAGGATTGCATTGGCTTTTTGAACTGCCGACACACACTGCTAGCTCATATTTAATTGATTGTCCACTAAGACTCAAAGATCCCTTTCACAGTTACTACTATTAAGCCAGATTTTACCCCATATTTATGGGTATTTTTTTGGTTTTCTTGCCTGTGTAAGACTTTACTTTTCTCTACATTGAGTTTCATTTTGTTTTATGGGGCCCAGTGTTCTATTCTGTCAAGATTCATCTTGATCTTGAGCCAATCATCTAAGGTGTTGGCGATTCCTACCAGCTTAGCATCATCTGCAAATTTAATGAGTTCCCCTTCTATTCCCTCAGCTAAGTCATCTAAGTACCACATTCCCACAGTGAAGAGTGTTGGTGCCAGTCTTGGGCTTTGGGCTGCATCGTGGCACGACATAACCGTGGTAGACTAAAGCACGCCGACCACACCGCGGTGCTAAAACCGCTATGTCAAAAGCGCGCCCACAACAGCGCGCCCACAACTGCGCTCCGACAGAAGCGCGATTTAACTTAAGGTAAGGTTTAGGGTTAGGTTTTGGGTTAGGTTTTGGGTTAGGTTTAGGGTAGGTTTAGGGTAGGTTTAGCGTTAGGTTTAGCGTTAGGTTTAGGGTTATTTTTAGGGTTATGTTACAGTGCGCTTCTGTCAGCGCGCTGTTGTCGGCGCGCTGTTGTCGCGCGGTTTTGAAGGTGTGGTTTTGTCACCGCGCTTTAGTCACACGCGCTTTAGTCTACCACGGTTTTGTGGTGGAACCGGGCTGCATTTCATCAGCTGGAATTGGTGCATTACTCAAGCTGGAGGGAATTATTAACAGTTCCAAATACCTATCAATTTTGGCACAAATCTTTCAGGCCCTTACTAAAATGCTGAAGATTAAAAGGAATATCACCTTTCAACACAATGACCCAAAGCACACCTCCAAATCAACAAAAGAATAGCTTCACAAGAAGATCACAATTTTGGAATTGCCCAGGCAGAACCCTGACCTAAATCCAATTGAAAATCTTGAGCTGATCTAAAGAGGGCTGTGCAAAGGAGTTGCTCTCGCAATCTGACTGATTTGGAGCACTACTGCAAGGAAGAGAGTTCAAAGATTCCCAAGGCAAGATGTGCCATGCTGTTAGGCTTCTACCTCAAAAGATTGGATACCAACATACTTAATGAAGTATTAGTTTACATGTATGCACCTTTATGGAACCACACTATTGTAGGTTTTTCTTATTTTTTTTCTAAACTAAAAGATTTCAGTTTTTCAATTGACTTTTACTGCTTATATAATATATTGAATGTGTAAAGAATTCTGAAGTGATTTATCTTGGTCTGATTTTTTTACATATCAAAAACCTGGCATTTTATCTGGGGTCTATAGACTTAGATAAAACTCTGATAAAAAAACTTTCATTTTTTTTAGTCAGGGAGTTAGCGAAGACATGTTTTGTGCCTAATTTTATGTGTTATGAAACATTCAAGAGCAAATTAAATTTTACTGTCCTTTGTTGGGCCCTCCATAATGCTATGCATGTGCACCCCCATTGCACGCACGTGCTCACAATCAGCTAATCCCCCCTGCTTTTGCCACAGTTTTTTTTTGCCTTCCCCAGGCTTCAGAGGCTTTCTAGGAGCCTGGGGAGGGTGAAAACAGCCTCCCCACCCTAGATGCCCTCCAGAGGCCTCAGGAGCTTCCCTGAAGCCTCTGGAGGGCAAAAAACGGACATAAGGGGAACCCGGAAGTTTGGGAATAGTAACTTCTGGTTTGTTTGTAGGGCCAATTTGTGGGATCCACCACAAAGCCGCGCCCGACTAAACCACGCCCGACTAAACCGCGTCGCTGACATCATCAACAGGGCGACAACAGTGCGGAGACAGAAGCACGCTGTAAACCTTAAACCTAAAATTAACCCCTAAATCTAAACCTAACCCTCCTAAACCTAATCCTAATCCTAAACCTAACCCTAAACCTAACCCTAAACCTAACCCTTAACCTAACCCTAAACCTAACCCTAACCCTAACCCTAACCCTAACCCTAACCCTAACCCTAACCCTAACCCTAACCCTAACCCTAACCCTAAACCTAATCCTAACCCTAACCCTAACCCTAAACCTAACCCTAACCCTTAACCTAACCCTAAACCTAACCCTAACCCTTAACCTAACCCTACACCTAACCCTAAACCTAACCCTAAACCTAACCCTTACCTTAAGTTGAATCAGCTTGCTTTCAAAGCGCTATTTAAAGCGCCCTTCTTTCTCCGCGGTGGCTGTTGTCGCCCTATTGATGACGTCAGCGACGTGGTTTAATCGGGCGCGGCTTAGTCGAGCACGGTTTTGATGGGTCACACAATTTGTGACCTCTGGAGCCTTCGGGGAAGCCTTCTAAAGCCTCTGGAGGGTGAAAAACAGCCTCAAAAGAAGGCCAAAGTCAGCTGGCCAGCGTTCGCATGGACACTGCCCAGCTGACAGGGCAACATCTTGTGTGCCCTGACAAATGGCTCCTCATGCCACCTGTGGCACTTGTGTCATAGGTTCTTAATCATGGGAATATAGGGGGAAAAAATGTGTTGCATTTTAAGTAAGGTGATAAATTACTAAAATCATTTATAATTTAATGAAGGGAGAAATAATTTCTTTTATATTTCTTGTTCTTTACTATATTCTAATTTTGTCCTTTTTTCTATTTTCTTTTTGTGAGCTGCAACTCCCAGTTTTTATTTTTTTAAAATTTGTATTAGAGTTTTTTTTATCATTGTGGTTGTAATTTTAATAAAAATTACTACTAAAAAAGAAGCTCAGATATTCTCCTTTGTACCTGTGCTTTGCCCACATTTGAAGTTGGCCTTTGCCTTTCCATGATGTAATGTTTTCTTCAATTGATAGAAATTGCACGCTTGTTTAAATTTCAATATTTAATGTATCAGTACAAAACTTGTTGCAAATTACTGTTAAGCAACATTTGGAGACATGCATATCCAGTAGTTCCTTTGTTCTATTGCAGTGGTAAAATGCTGCAACATTGTCTTACATCCAAACAAACTCATTTGTTGGACATTAAACTAAAGAGGTTTGAGGATATTCTCCTGATGGTGGCATGTTAGGCCAGACCTATTGGATGCATTTGCTTTCCAGCTGATCTACTGTGGGACCTAAGGCTAGGAAAACCAGATCCTCCTTCCTCCTGTCTTTCATTTGAATTTGCATGGCTTATTCTATGGGTTTATGTCACGCAGGGCTGCATTTCATTTTATAACCAAGTAAAGAGAACATAATTTTAATTTTCCATTGAGTTTATTTGCAAAATTAGCCTAGGATTGCAATGGTGGACTCCAGCTGTTTTGAGAGGGAAGACAGGAAGGAGGAAGAGTGAGCATATAATATAGGAGCTTCAACCTGCTTTCCAGGGTCAGATCAAATCTTTTCCTCACAGAAGCCCAGAATCCAGGAAGGAAGCATGTAACTCTATCAAAGCAGACAATATATCTCTCTCTTTCACATGAGAACCTGTGTCCAGGTAGCATGGGAAGCATGCAATCATTTTTCAGTGAATGGCTGGCATTTTGATACCTATCTACTGAGATAATGTTGATGAAGGAAAAAGAGTTTTCAAGCAGTATAATGGTTTATGATATGTAACTAACCCATGTTCAATGATATGGATGGATTGCATGGTGCAACACACGTTTCTTCTGGGGAATACAACTATTTAATTTCTGGTGCCAGACATAATTTTCCTTACCCCAATTTTAGGGATAGGTGGCATGATCAAATTCTACCAGAAATCCATTTGAAATTCATGAAAGTTCAGAATATAACAAAGAGCAATAGCAGTTAGACTTATATACCGCTTCATAGGGCTTTCAGCCCTCTCTAAGCGGTTTACAGAGTCAGCATATTGCCCCCAACAATCCGGGTCCTCATTTTACCCACCTCGGAAGAATGGAAGGCTGAGTCAACCCTGAGCCGGTGAGATTTGAACAGCCGAACTGCAGAACTGCAGTTAGCTGAAGTAGCCTGCAGTGCTGCATTTAACCACTGAGCCACCACGGCTGCAAGCTCACACATTTAGTATTTAAATGCAGCTGGCTTCTTCTTTTAAATATTAAACATGGTGCTTCTAGGAAAAGCTGGATTTGGTTATACTTTATTCTATTACAAGTAATTTGCAATTCATTGAAAGCCAGGAAAAAATACTGTATGATGCTTTATAGCAAGGGCTCTGTTCTGAAAATTAGAAAATGGGGTTTCATGATACACTATTCTAAAGTTTAGAAAGCTATTCTATCTATCTATCTATCTATCTATCTATCTATCTATCTATCTATCTATCTATCTATCATCTGTTGTAGTTGGTGATTTTCTTGCAGATGTTTCAAACATAATCAGTGCTAGGACTAGGACTAGCATTAATGATATTACCTAGTTTGGTAATGCAATATCTTCAAGAAAACCAGCAACCTCAGAGAGCTCCAAGAGCTGCATTTCAAGAGCTTTAAACTGAGCTTTAAATATTCTCTTCTATTGTTCCCTATCTATCTCTTTATCATTGAAGTCATAGTCAAACTGTAGCCAAATTACATGCAACCCAGATTTAAAGAAATCCTCTGATTTTTAAAATTTGCGATCCAAAAGTTGTTGAAGTGCTAGGAATATGCAACTGCAAAACTCTATTGACTTCAGTCCCAAATGTGCTTTTTCAAGGGACAACCAAACTTTCTTGTTTCAACAAGAAAGTCTGGTTGCCTCTTGAAAAAGCACCTTTGGGTCAACTACCTGTATGACCTATATGACTGAGAATCTCCATAGACATGTATTTACTTCATTTTTATTTACTTTTAGTAGTACCTCCGAAGACCTACATGGCTGAAACTCTCTTTGCAATAGTGCAAAATTGGGGAGAGGATTGTTTCCCCCATTTTCCAAACAGTATCCAAGTGTCATTCATTATTCTTCATCACATATTCTGTAATATTCTGTCGGTCTGAAATAAGGAATTAAATGGCCAATATAGGTCATCATTTTAACAACCTGAAAATATTCTTCTTGGTACAAAGGTTTTATAATCATTCTTTCAACTTTAATAAATAGATGACCATTTAGTGTTTATTTATTTGCCTTTGAGGAGGAGGGACTCAAAGTAGTGCATGTGGCAGAAATATTCTCCCCCTCCCATGTTAAACTGTTGTCAACAGATATGTGTGGAAAGTGGGGCTAAGAGTCCAGCCCAGAACCATTCAGTACCTTTGTGCGATGTAGGACCAGAACCTAAATTTAGTCCAAGTCCAGTTCTTTAATCACTACATTACATACATATGTATTATAATCTGCATTATAAAGTGAATGTGAACATATTAAAAGTGAACATTTAAGCTACCTGAAGAGGATCATATATCAAATGCATTTTATGTTACAAAACCTGAAATTGAAACAAAAAGCACCTTTAGGGGTCCCCTGTCTAACTTTGGATGGCAGCCCCAGGCATCCATTCAATGTTTCATCCTGAACAATATGTGTGTTCTAGTCTAGGGGGAAATATATTGTTATTTGGTGGGGTGTTTCTATTAAGAGAGCCATAAAGAATGATTGAATGTGAGATTAATATTAAGCAAGTATTGAACAATAGCAAGTGTTTTGTTCAACTTTGGCAAAAGTAAAGATTGGGTGAATTGCAAGATGCATGAAGATTCTGCCATGGCCAAGCACCTCCATCCATCTCCCTGAGTTCCATTTCCTGATCTGTACTCTGTGCTAGCAGAGTTAAACATTTGCCTTTGGGTGTGGCAAAGATTTTCTGCCATCAATGTTGAAATATGACTCAAATGTCATTTATTTGAATTCAATAAATGGAGAATGAGAGATGATGTCTGTACTTCAGATGGTAGCATTAGAGGCCTAGATTGGGGAAGTTTTGCATTGCAGCAACAAAGCCATCACTGGAGCCATGCAATTTATTTCACTCCTGGACATCACTACATTAAGGCTTAATACCTTATCAAATAGGATTGATGCTGACATTCCTTCTCAACCTATCCCATTTTTAGGGGTATTTTTTAAATCTCTAGTGTACTATGAACAAAACTAGGTGTTTCCATTCAAAAGAGCTGTCTGTCAATTCTTTGCCTCCCCAAATTCCTTTTCTATCTTGTTATCTGTCAGCCACTTAAGGAATCCTTCTTGGCTTAAGGGAGATAAAAATGCTTCAACTATATCTATTTTGGAGTTGTGAATAGTATAAACTTTCCTAACTTGGTGCTCTTCATACATGCAAGACTGCAATTGCAATCAGCTCATGCAATAGGGCTGCTGCCGGATAGATTATAGGATCTGTGGTCAAAATGTCTGAATAGTTGGGAAGAAGAAGCTTTTGTGTTCCTAGCCTAGAATTATTTTTATAATCATGGCTTACTCATCATAGGATTTGTTCTGAACATAAATATTATACACCTGTAATGCAAAACCAAAAACACAGAACACCACATTATAGTTTGGAATGATTTGTGAAAATGTAGCCCAGGTAAGAACAGATTCATGACAAAATGCACAGACACTAGAAAGTATAGGTGGTCCTTGTTCCTTTGCTTCTGCACCTGTGTTTCCAATATATTTATAAATAAATATGATACAAATAGCATTTTTAAAAAGTGAGATGTAATTGCAGCAACTGTAAAACCTAAGGAATGGGGGGTTTGGGTGAACATGAAGAAAAGAAAAGAACAAGAAAGAACAAGAAAAATGTCTCATTGCATCCGCATTCCAGCTGGTGATCTGGACTTCAGCTGATGGTGTTTGGAAAAATAGCATGGTGATTACACTCAGCTTCAGAGCAGGATGGCTCCTCGCCATTTGATGTGACGTTAGAAGGTCCACAGAGGGTTTCATTGCAAGATAGAGAGAGGAAAGGAAAGAATTGTTCAGTGCCAGATGTCTTTTAATAAATATCAGGACATACAGTACATCTTGCCTAAGAATAAATTTGTAATCAATGGTTTAGCAGACAATCCTCAAAGCAATAATATTGTTTCAAGAATACTTGTGGTGGGTGGATTGAGAGAAAGAGATACCACTCTGTTTTGGCAAAGATACGTTGCCCACAAAATCTCTTCTGAAAGTAGGAACTTTCTCCCAAGCCCCATTGCTCCTTTTCATTATTGTTTTTTTGCTTCTCAGAATGTATATGAATATGTAATTCAGATAATAATTGCACTCCATTTAGTGGTGAAGGCTGAAACAGCTGAACCATAATTGACCAATTAGAAATGAGAAAAGCTGCTTTAGAAAAGTGTCTATTTTTCATAGGATAGAGAGAAGAAAAACAATAATAAACTTTAACTGTAAGAACACCAGACGCAGGAGGAAGTAGCTTTTTTTTCACCCTTAGTAAGTTATGGCCATTTACATAGACCACAGTTAACATCAGCCCTAGCATAACAGGCTTGAATTGTAATCTTACATAATTAGAGCTACCAGAGCTGGCCAAAGGATCTCGGTGATAATGGCAGTAAGGAAGTTGTCTGTTTCATGTTTTTTGCTCCCATCCAAGGATCATCTGGATTTTCACAATAGAGATCTGATAGCCCAATTTGGATATCAGTCCCTTTGTTTCTACAAAATTGTTGGGGGATTCTTGATTAGAGCTGACTCCTATACATACTGTACTCCTACATTCTTGTCTGGAAGTAAACAGGCAGTTTATGCTCAACTTTAGCTGTTCTCCTGAAAGGTTGTTTTGAAAATATTCAGATAGCTTATATATATTTAATCACTTAACCCTGTCCCTGTCCAAACATTTTGACTGGAGCCACTCATCTTCTAACCCTTCAGAGGAGGCAGTGGTAAACCACTTCTGAAAAACATTGTCAAGAAAGGTGCAGGCAGTCTCTGAGACAGGGGCACAGTTGAACAGGAGGGGCAAGACAGTCATATTTAGCTAATCAAAACTTATTTCTGAATAGGCAAAGGGACAGGATGGCAACTTTCATATGGTTGTAATTTTTTTTCAATGAACTAAACACTTGAGAGCATCCTCAATCCAGGCATACCTAGAAACCGCTTAACAGTGCTGAGATCAAAAGCAGAAAAAGACAATAACTACTTTTTGATATATGCCTACTGGAAACAAGTCCTTTTCAATGCAACAGAGTTAAATTCCTGGTACATAAAGCCAGACACTGTAGTGATCAACTACCGAAAAAGCCAAATAATGACTTCTACTGGCATTAATTTTAATAAACAAACATGATTAATCCGACTCTTTTTTTAAAAAAAAAGTTTTTTTCCATCAGGATAAGCTTGGAACTTTCATCCTAGTTCAAATGCTAATTATTCACACACGCACACACTTGTACAGTGCCTGCTTTGAATTATTATACAAAGCTGGAAAAGAATGATGCCATCACAACCTCTCTCAAAACAAGTTGGATTTTGTTTTAAACTTTCGTGGATGACTTTTGGGCATCAGATGAAAAATAAGAATATTTCACTGTTTCCTGTGTAGTAATTAAAATAGATGTTGTTATCATATGAACATCTTAAATAAACTGCATTGTGTATACTGATTCAGTCAGTAGTAGAGGTTGCTTATTATTATTTTCAAGTAGTTATATTAAGAAGCAGACATACATTATTGTGTCTGAATACCTCCACAGATAGAGAAAAGGCTTGTTTTCAGGCATTTGCAAACCGGCCTTTCTCCTCTCCATAATATCACTAAAGGGAAGGCTTCCCACCTATCCCAGTAGGATTCACTTCCTAGCAAGTAAGCTTAAAACCCCAAATTAGTGTACATAAAAATACTTTGCAGCAGCACTCCTGTAAAGCTGTAAAAGAACACAGTCCAGACGGAAGATATTATAGGAAAGTAAAGTCCCATTGAAATCAAAGAGACTTAATTCTAAGCAAATGTGTTTAGGATCAGAATGCCAGGTAATTGACAAAATCGGTTAACTCTTAAAGCAGTGTAAATTGAAAATAAGCAAGTGAGAAGGAACTGCTCCCACAAGTTTCTGTTGTCTAGCAAGCCAACTCCATCTGTCCTAGTCCAATAAGCATTCTATGCTTTGGAAAGACCCCAGCCATTTTCTCAGTGTAGATCCCTTCTCATTAAGTCTGCTACCTTCACCAGTCATTCTTTAGAAAGTATGAAGCCTGTCCTGGTTTTGGAATCAGTAGGGGTGGTTGAATTACTCTGGAAGGCTTGGTTAGTGGAGAAAGGATGGTTGGCAAATAGCTGAGAAGCAAAGAGAGCACCCTTCTGAAAATTAGATCGAGACTGCCAAATACTTTAGAAAAAACCTATATATATATATATATATATATATATATATATATATATATATATATATATATATATATATATATATATATATATATATATATATATATATATATATATATATATATAAACCTGCATAAAAACTACATCTGAAAAATCTAAAAAAAAATATTTCTAGAGTTCCTCTCCCCACTTCACATTTATAATCTGTCTATTGTCCCCAGTAGAATGCATTTCTTTGGAAATCTGTGCATCAGTCTATTATTGAACTTTAAAACTTTAACTCATTGGCACATTTACTAGAAAGTAAGTCCAGCTGGCACTCAAGCAAGCTCAGGTTGCAATGAGGGGTTGACAGCAGAGTCCTATGCAACTATTATTTAGGATTAATTCCATCCAATTTAATGAGATATAAATATTTTTGTCATTGCAGTTTGTTAATATACAGTATAGAATATCCAGAAAAATGGAGCAATGGATTTGTTTTTATTTTTTTATTTATTGCTGCAACTAACAAAGAATCTTGGTACAGCCTATGGAAGCTTGCATGCCAGTTCAGCATCAAGGTGCCAAAAGACATGTTGCTCTTTTTAAAAGGGAAGAAAAATAAAACATCGGATTTATCTCAATTTAAAAGGAATGTTTTTATGGATTTTATTTTATATATTTTATGGTGTATTTTTAAAGTGCTGTGAGTTGCTTATGGTCGGGATTTTTTTTAAAAAAATAGAAATTGTGGGTTTGCAATCCAGACTGATCCCTATTTAGAGTTTATCTCTAATCATTCATGTGATAAACGGGCTCAAAACTGGCTAGAGGCTAGTTGTCTTCCATGGCCTTAAGTAGACCCAAAGGATAGTACAGGGCTCCAAGCCAGCGTGATTCCGGTTTCCGGCTGGAAACTTTCTTCCCTTGAAACGGAGCCCGTTCTAAGCGGAAAATAGCCCCAAAGTCCCGGGCACCAGTACTGCCTCCATCAGCCAGAACCTTACACCCAACAAACCTCGCAAGGGCAGGAGCTTTTTCGGATTGCACCGAAAAAGATTGCACAGCCCTTTGATTTTTCCGTGGGGAGGCTTTTTTTTTAAAAAAAATTCAGAACAGTTGCACTAGCTTCTTTTTCGCCAACCTTCTAGTTTTCTTCTCCGATTACTTATGAGATATTCGCCACAACTTTTTAAAGTTATTTTTCCCAGCCGGAAGGCGGAAAAAAGAGCAACCCCCCCCCCCAACGGTGCGGCTCAGCCCAGAGCAGTTCTGGCCCCAGTAGATCTGCGCGCGCGCGTTCAAAAGGCGAGGGGGGGGGGGAGTTCAGGCTTGACCTTCGCGAGAACTTTGCAGATAGGGAGAAAGGAGGAGAGGGGGAGAGGAGGAAGGGGGAAGGAGGGAGAGAGAGCGGGCTGTGAGAAGCCTCTTTTTTCCCCCTGCCAGACCCGTCCTAGGTCCCCGCCAATCGCTGCCCAAAAGGGCCACGTACTCTGACGAGGACCTTATCAGGCCCGCCGCTCCAATCCAGCGATTTGGGGCCAGGACTCCTGACATCCCAATCGGCCATCAATTTACCTTCCCACCGCCCCGCTTCCCCATTTAGCTTTTAACGTCAAAAGCTACATTTTTGTCGGCTCCGGCCTGTCTAGGGCTCTTGCGATTTAGCTCCAGGAATGATTGCTCCTGAGAAAACAGCAACAGCCCCATTACCGAGCAATTAAAAAAAGCCCTTCCCTCCGCCTCCCTCTCTAGACACTTCGTCGCTCGCCATCACCTTTCCCCGGGACCGCCAGCTGACCGAAAGAGACCATTTTAAAGCCCAAAGTTTAGGGATCATTTTTGCGACGAAGGAAGGAAAGTTTTCCAGTTACTGACTGGTATCTTTTATTCATTATGCCCTGGATCCTGAGCCTCCTAGGTTTGAAATCTCATTGCCTGAAATGATCTTTGAAAATGCTTACAAGCGATGTTGCCATCTGAGAAGGAAATGTTAGTTCTGGTTAGTTTTAATCCATAGATATTTTAACCATATGCTTCTGAACTCTGATTAACGTATAGGGCAGCTCAGGTAGTACCATCCACCTTTACGATGATTTCCCCCAATAACTATATCCGAATAAACCTGAACTGGAATGCACCTTGAAAAACTCCGGACTAGGAGCTGGATTCTGCCTTTTCCACTCACGGCTTTCACTTCATCATCCCAGCGTTGCCTGAATGCATGCGCGCGCCGTTCACTTTCAAAAAGATAGATGAGGAATCCACCATAGAGTTCACCCAAAAGGCCGCAATATTTATTGTTTCACCGAGTTCTTGGAAATGACTTCTTCCCAATTGTCCTTCCTGCTTTGTCTGAGCTGCGAACCCTGGCGTGAGAAGAAGGCTGGCTTCCTCAAGTAACTTCTCTAAATGAACCAGACGCTGGTTAGAGTTCTTTCTAGTGTCTGAGAATTAGAAGTGGCTTAGGCGGAAGCAATACGTTTCTTCCCTTAAAGTGGGAAATATTTTAAAAGGAAAGTAACGGGGGGGGGGGCGCAGAAGTCGAACCATCTGATTGAAAGCAAGGGCTTTTTTAAAAAAATAAAAAAAAGTCCAGTGTGAAGCATTGTGTTTATAGGTTGATGAAATCATCGTATATTGATTACATGCGATTGTGCCTGGAGACTAGAAATTTTCCAGGCAGGGAAGGGCTGACCCGAAACTTTGGTGACCTGAACATTAACGCCCAGGACAAATCCTGGAAAGGAAGCGGAGGCCCGGTGGGATCCAACTTCAGCTACAGTAGCAGTGATTTTCTTCTCTCTTTCTTGTTTTTAAGGAGGGGGGGGGCATTTTCTGGAAAGCAAGTGCACCGGCTAGTCCAAGGAGTCTGACCCCAATGCTAGAAAAGGGCACATCATTCTGGCCGGTTGTTCTAACCTCGCAACCTTCCTGTAGTCAGCGAGAGGAGCGAGCAATGATCGAGGACATTGGAAAATCTCTTGGTGTCTTTACTATAACTGACACGTATGCCTTTCCCTTTGGATCTGGAGCAGAGCCAACGTGCAGAAGAGGTTCCATTGCACGCTAAGGGGGTACAGATGCAAAAAACGGAGCAAAAGAAAAGAAAAGAAAAGTGAACAGTTCCGGTCACTTAGTCCCTAACAAAGAGCGATCAAGGAAGCGATCTTAATCTCCCCCGCTTTCCGGGTCTTGTGGCCATTAGATCTTAGAGCTCAACCCGAAAATTTTATAGCGGTAATTAGGATCGCGCGTTTTCTCTGCTGGATATTCTGATTTGAGTTCTACCGGTAAGTAATGCCTGCCTGTTGCCCACAAAGGCCGGAAAAAAACAAACGTTTTTGCAAACGCGATTTCTTACACCTCGACTTCCCCAAGGCGTCCGACCAATTGCCTTTATATAGGAAGGACCGGGGCCCGGCCAGTTTTAAGACTGGAGCGGAAGACATGGCAACTTAGTCCAGCACCTTTTTTCTCCCGGTGTGGTTCCAAGTGCCATTATCGCCCCGCATCGCAAGCCGCCCTCTCCTCTCTCCTCCTATGCAAACAAGCCAATTCTAATTCGCCAGCCTTTTGCCAGAGCATTTGAAGGGGGGGGGGGGGAGTGAGTTAAAATATAAAAAAAAGGCCTTTGGAAAATGTTCGTTCGGGGATATCGCAAAGGAGAAAGGCACTCACATTTCGTGTGTAAATGGCTCTCTCACACATTTTCCAGATGCCTAGATTGTTATGTAATCAGGCCAACCGACCCGCTTAACTATGCGTTGGCATGCCCCAGCCAAAGCTCCCCCCCGCCCGGTGATTTGCCGTCAGAAACCGTTCCTAACTTCGCCTTACAAGCTGGACGAGCCACGCCAAGCAGTGAAGCCGGCGTGGGGGGCACCCTCACTCTGATAAGTGTGAAAGACAGGCCCAGATTAGCTTCCGTCTTTGCTTTCCTCCCTCTTTCACAACAAACACCTTTCAAAGGCCGCGGTAAATTATTAGTCCCATCAGTAAAAATCGCAGTGCAAAAGTAAGCGGACTCTACTCCTCTCCTCGTCCCCAGAAAGCAAAGGAAAAGTGGGTTTCTGGCGTTCCTTTTTTTCATAGCGACTCTTACATAAATTAAACGCTAAGAGGGCTTCTCTCTTTTGATCACAAAGGAATGTCCCTTTGAGAAAAAGCTGTGCTAAATGAGCCAAAATCTCAAAATCATAACAATTGAATAAACATGTCCCGCCCTTGGAATATCTTTTGCCCCTTCAGTTTCCAAACCACCGACGTAACCTCCGCTAGTTTCCCAAATAAAAGCCTTGTTTAAAAAAAACAAAAAACCAGACAAAACTACAAGCTGTTCTTAATCACATTTACTCGGCAGTGAGTCTTAAAGGGTTCCATGTTATTTCCCCAGCCAATCGCACACAGGATCGATTTTTATATATTGTCTTCATAATTGAATTGTATTTTAGTTCACTTTAACCAACCTCTGTGGTTAATGTTTAGAATTTTTTTACAAAAGATTTTGAGGTTGGGTTTAAAGCCTTTCAGGTTATAAAATATAATTATTTTAACTTTTAAAAATACACTCAATGATCCAATGAATACTTACAACATTTGGGACTTGCAATATTAATTATTCAACAGCACGAATTGTAGTTTGCTTAAGTTTAATTTTAATTTTTGCTTTGCTTCCTTTAGGACTGAAGTGCAGATTAACAAAGAACTGTTAGACACTATTTTCTTCACTGTGGGATGGGGGGGTGGGGAGGGAGGGGAGGGGGAACGCTCACAACTCTGGAGTCCTATCTCGAGTAAGATAGGAAACCTGGGGGGTGGGGGACGGGGAAGCAACTGGCTTACAGTTATCATCCACAATCATTCAAAACAGAGCAGGTATTAAAGATATACATTTCATATTACACACTAATGCCTTCATTTTTGATTTTGATTTCCTTTTGTATCCTGGATTCTATACAAACAAAGCAACATAACATTCATCACGATGGAAGGGGGAACCACCCTTTGGAGATCGTGTTTCTCCTTACCATACCACGCCGGAGTTTTCCTCTTTATTTATTTCATTGAAGTATGGAATGCTTTTCTTCCAGGATCCACATTTTTTTTAAAGGAGAAAGACTAGGGGAGGGAAATTGCACATAAATAAACCATACGATTCCAAAACAAGGGCAAGAAGGAAAAGTCCTCAGCTGAGCAACCTCGCTTGGAAGGTCCAGAGTCCCAGAAGGGACAAATTCTCCACTCTTCACACTCGCCTTCACTGCTTGAGCTCCAGAGCCCAAACGTGCTGGGGCCAGCCAGTCCTTCCCTTGGTTTTCTTGTCGCTGCTGCTCACTGTGCTTTTCAAGATCTCGTTCTGTTTGAGAAAAAGGGTGAAGGAGAGAAACAAAGCCATTATCCTTCATCTCATTTGTGGGTCACTACCTCCCATCCGTCCCCTTTGGGGAGATTCTGCGGGACTGGCCGTCAGACCTGGCCGCAGAACAGAAAACCCGAAAACCAGATTCAGCGTTTTATTTTTCACAAGCCGGTTTATTCGCAGCCACCGGCGATTCACAAGTTAAAGTTGCAATCGTAGATATCCACAAGTCGGAAGCAAGCGCCGTTCATTTCAATGGGCGTTTACTTCTTGGTAGATGCGTGCTGGGGTTGTGCTGGGGTTACTTTGCAAGCCGGCTGGTTTCGGTGAAGAACAAGGGAACTGTGGTCAAAGAAACCTTACTCTCCCTTCTGAATTTATTGGATACTTATTCAGTTTTACGTCTTCCAGACCGGCGCAATCACAAAACATTGCAATGTAATCCAGATTTTAACAACTTTGATTGTTGGAATTCCTTTCTGGGTGAATCAGGGGAACACGCGCACATACTTACTTAAATATCTTTATCTAAGTTCAATTTAAAAAATGCTTCTGATGATCATGGGGTTGTCTTAATTGCAAATATATAGCCAAATAGCCTGAGACTGTACTTGTGACTGTATTGATACAAAATGCACAGTGCAGAGTAAGCCTCTTAGTAAACTTGCTGTAAAACACACACACATAGCCCAGTCCCCAAATTCATCATTTTGTCTATATACTGTCTGCACCATATCTGCAAGAAAAAAATGATGTCTGATACACACGTGCTAAAGGTCAGTTTAAATGGGTGTTAAATGAGCTGCCTCAGATATTGATACAATCTCAATTTAAGGAAAGGGTCCCGTCCCCCCCTTGGGAGGATAGCTGATCCAGGGAAAGATATTTCCACCACAAGTCACCCAACGCCAGTTAAAGAGCAAATACTAAACTTCCTGGTATTTTTTTATTCTAACCACAGCTCTACAAGAAGGTTTGACCCTATTCAAAAAGGTTTAGCCTTCAAAAATTAAATCACTTTCCATATATTAATCTCCAAAATTGGATGCATATTTTATATGGGAGATATTTTGATCAAAATGCCATTAATTTTTCCAGTGAATTTTTTCAAGTGAATGTGGATTTTCAGGCCCCAATCCACTGAATGCTCCGGCTGCTATAAAATTCATATATGTACATATTCCATCAATTTCAATGGGTTAGCCTGTCTGCTTGAAATGAAATTCCAATTTGGAATTTATTCATTTCTTTATCTTGACCCTTTTCCAAACTGCAGCTTAAAATGACCTTCAGGCTTGTTTGTAACCTTAATTCTTCTAGTCTGCTTGGGGATGCATCTTTTAGCTTTCATGCCCCAAAACATGACAACATTTATTTTCCATAAATAGCATCCCAAAATATGAAAGAAAATAATCAGAGATTGCCAATTGATCACATGGGCAAACCTGCTTACACGCAAGCTTTTTCCGCTGCTTTTAACTTGCAAGAAATCAAGAAACATGACAACTGGAAGCGTTGATAGAAGAAGAAGGGCTTCCTGTAAGCTATTTAAGCTGAAGTTGGTTTAAAATAAAAGTTGTGCTTCCATTCTAATTCTAACACCACAATTTAGTTTATTGTACGAATGGAAGCAAAAAGACTTGGATATTTTCTGAAAGAAATTAAGTAGAAAGCACAAAGCAGTGTGAGGCAAGTACAACATTTGGAGATTTCGGTTAATATCCAATTGTAGTACATGTTTCCCCAGGCTGGTGCCTGCCAGTTGTGTTGTACCTTCTGTTGAGGATGGTTGAATTTGTAGCTATCTGTAGGTTACCAGGTTGAAGAAAAAATCATATTTTGCAGTTTCAATGTTTATGCAGTGACAAAGAATACTCATTGGCACTCACGGGGGCGGGGGGGGGGGGGAGAGGGAGAAGGAATATAAATCTGAAACTGCAATACCACTTGAAATTTAGAGTCAAACTATTCCAATTCCTCTGGGTTTGCAAGGCAGTTTTTATTGTGGGCATAACAATAGAAGGTGTCCGCTATCCTCCCTTTCTTTTCCCAAATTATATTCCTTTCCTAAGACAGCCATAAATTGTAGAACTCTGATGTTCTTGGGTCTCAATTAACAATTTAAAGTCAAAATGTGGATTGTGATGGGAAACTAGTAACTGGGGGCTGGGTGGGTTTGCAAACTGATTTCAGTTTCATCCTCAAACAAATTAGGATCTTTTCCAACCCACATCTGAGCAAAAACTAAACACTTGGATTTAAACTGGAATGGAAACTTCCAACATTGGAGAGCTAAAGCAAGAAGAATGAGAGAAATAGTTTTTCCCCCCTAAAGCTATTGATTTTTTAAAAAGGCATTCTTAGTAGATCCCTCTGCTTATCATTGCTGAGAACATTCCAAAGGATTTCATTCAGGGACAAATTTATAAAGATGTTGGCTCCCAAGACAGTTTCTACAAAATCCTAGTGGGCTCATTTAGCCAATTTGTGAATCCTTGACTAGTTTCTCATGTCTGCAGTCCTAAAAGGCCTTGAGACTAGAAACCAATGCAGCTGAAAGGGATGGGGTTTATTTTAAAGATGAATTGCAATTTCATCTAAAGAAATACTTTCCCCCTTCCCCTCAGGGACCTGTGTTAGTTACACAGCAACTCAGTAAACCTGGTCAGAAGGGAAGTGAAAGGGCTGCTCCAGCCAGCGATCCTATCTCTGCATCTTCCCCTCTCTTTGTCATTTTTAAAAAAGTCTTCCTTGGGAATAAAGGAAGATGGATGTTTTATTGCATATGAATTAATATATGACTATCACGAGGGCCATTTCCAATCGGCCACAGGAATGCAATTCCTACTTGGGGTGGGCATATTCTCCTATCCAAGGGCCTCCCATTCATCTGGCTCTGAACTCCAAAAAAACATTATGCACTATTTAAACAAAATTTGAAATGCAAATTACTTCAAATTGAGAATATTTTATTTGGAAATCAAGCCAAAATCATTACCTCTATCCCCTACGGCCAGCCCTGACCAGGGTCAAATTCGTCCCTACTCATTTTGGCTCCATGAGCTTGGTTTGGGGCGAGGACACCAGGCTATTGTTTCTCTGGGCCCTCAAGCAAGCCTCGCAGCTCCATTCCAAAGACATTGGGGGAACCTTCCTCCTGGATCCATCCGGGACGCCTAAGAAACGACCCTTTTGTTGCATTACCCGAAACTCACTATCTTCCCCCGTCTGCCCGGTTGGTCCCTAAATTTCAATCGATTAAGGGCGGACTTAGCCGGGTGAGACTAAGAAACGCGGCCCGCTCTGCTTCTGAGCTACGTCTTTCAGCGGCCCTTCAGAAGAGAGAGTGCCGGCCTAAGCAGAGAGGCTTCGGCGCTGGGGGCCTGTGATACTCGCCTTCCCCGCCCCATTCCCTCCCGGGCCCGCGGCAAACACTGACCAGCTCCTTCTTCCTCTTGTCCTCCTTGAGGTCGGTCTTCTTGATCTCAGCCTTGAAGGCCTCGGCCTCGCCGTTGGCGTCGTCCTTGGCCAGGAGGTCCATGAGGTAGGCGATGTAGCTGGTGGCCAAGCGCAGCGTCTTGATCTTGGAGAGCTTGGTGTCGGCCGGGACGTTGGGGATGCACTCGCGCAGCTCGGCGAAGGCGCTGTTGATGCTCTGAGTCCTGCGCCGCTCCTTGCGGTTGGCCGTGCCGCGCCGTTTGACCGGCCGGGGGCCGCCCCCCAAGCCCGGCGGCCCGCCGTCACTACCAGGGGGAGCCACGCCGCCCACGTAGTGGTGGGGATGCTCCAGGCCTGGCGCTCCGTTGGCGTATTCGGGGCTGTAGGAGAGCGCCATGCTGTAGTCGGGCGGCGACATCTCCGAAGGGTGGCTGCTGATCAACCAGCCGTGGAAGTAGGGGTTCTCCTCGTGGCTGCAGCGGCTGGCGGCGGCGGCGGCGGCGGCTGCTGCAGCGGCGGCGAAGGGGTAGCCGTCATGGTGGACCACCGAATGGTGGGGGAAGCCACCTACCAAACTCATCGCCGCCGGCCTTCCCCGGCCGCCCGCCACCCCGGATCCGCTCCCCTGGATCTCCGCTCCCGTGAAGACCCCGGCCTTAGCACCAGCTCGTTGCCATCGGGCAGGCGCTGCCAAGTCCCCCGGGCGCCGAGAGGGCAGGATCAGTCCCCACCGCCGCACTCATACGGGGCGGGAGGGGGGGCTTAACCTTGGAAGCTGCAGAAAAGGTAATGAAAGCAGCGTCCCCTCCCCGAATGGATGAGCTCTCCTCCCTTCACGTCTTCCGAGTAGTTAGCGAACAAAATAGCAAGAAAGCGGGCGGTGGAAGGGCTGCTTACTTACACCTGCTCCCCCCCCCCCTAACGTCCCCGCGTCTCCCTCCCCTTTGCCCTCCGGCTGTCCAGGCCCACCGCCTGGACGGGAATCGCGTCTCCTTCGATTAAAGTGCGAGCAGCAGGCTCTCTCCTCTGGGATTCCAGTTCTTCTTACTCCGCTCCCGGGACTACAAAACCCAGCCAGTCCGTTTTGGGGGAGGAGGGGAAATCCGGCGCTCTTCCTGCTCCGACGTGGAACCCGCTGAGAAGAGTGATAAGGATGGTCTCGAAAAAGGGCGAAAGAGGGAAGAAAGAGGCAGAGGAGGAAACAGCACAACGCTTAGATAGGAGAGTCGGAGCTGCGCAAAGCACTGGTCGATTTCCCCAGCTTGGTCTCCGCGTACAGCTACATCTTTAGGGTAGTTCGGGTTAATATATGTCGTCAGAGGCTCTTTAAGCCAATCACTACAGACGGGGGCGGGATATTTTGCTTTGAGCCGTAAAACGTTTTTTGATCTTCGCGCTGCTAATTGTTCAACTTCTTCTTTAGGATTGGCTGCCGTTTCTATCCGTAATATAATTAAAACAAACCAGGAAAAGTCTCTGCCTCGCCCCAGCATTCAAAGATTAATGCAAGTATTTAAACAATGCTTTCCTGTAAGTATCTTCGTGCCTTCCCTGTGTTTTGGTGGAAAATCTTAACTATTAAAATGGATTGAAAGTAAAAACAAGGAAAACGTTTGACTGTCTCAGTTCAGATGTATTATTATACTATGATAGTATGATGTAAGTATATCTATATATTGCCAACCAATGAATAATATACCAGAATACAATTGTATTGTATTGTATTATATGTTTGATATAAAAGTATGCCTATAGCTAAACTTGGTTAAATTATACTAATATTACATTTACAAAGATGAGGGGAGGATATCTGATGCTGAGAAAGCCATTGTCAGTATCATTTATTGTCTCATAAATGTAAACCTCTCCGTGGTCCAGAAAGAAATCAAGATCTGGAGTATAATGAGAAGGGATCCCGCTATAGGACCGTAATCCTCCTGAAAATGTTATTAATGAGTCTATTTTTGCAAGCCAACTTATTGCAGCCAATGAGACCTCTAGGTCTGTATAAGATTCCTTTGATATAAAACGATGCCTGCTTGTTCAGTGTTATTCGTATAAAAAAATAAAAAAATAAAAATACCCTCCCCTCCAAAAGAAGAGGAAAGCAAAAGGATAATTGGGGAGGGGGGGAATAAAAGAAGGAATTGTATGATCTAAAAAGAGGAGAACTGGGTCTTATATTAAGGAAACAGTCAGTTGTTCAAAATGTTGACCTGAGCCATGAATTAATATCTTTCTTGCCTAAAATTATTTTAATCTTAATGCTCCCTGCCCCAAGCTTTTTGGTCAGTCCGGTATTACCACCTGAAATCAGCCGCCCCTTCATTTAGCCTGTGTAAGTAATCAAATCTTTTCAACAGCACTTCAAGCTCTTAATTTTTATATTTCTGCTAAAAATATCTAAGCATATGCTTGTATTTTTTATATTTAACAATACAAGACACAGCTACTTTATGACTGTTAATAATAGTGTGGGCCAGAAAATATGAGGAAAACAGTGTGTGATCTAACAGTAATATTAGGCTAAAGTATATATAAATTTATCCTTCCTTTATTATTTTTACAAATAATTCAAGGCAGTGAATTTAGCCAACCTACTTTACTTCCTATTTTTCCTACATCTACAACTCTATGGGATAGCATGGATTGGGTTGGGCTGAGAGAGAATGCACCCAGCTGGCTAAGGCAGGGCTTGAACTTTATAAAGTATGGTAGGTAACAAAGTCCTGATAAAAAAATAGTATTCACCTGTAATTTTTGTGCATATGAAATGTTGAACACACAAAAACAAGGAAAAGTTCATTTCACGCGTGGGCTAGAAATTTGAACTTAGGCATTGTCTAGCCTTGTCCCTGAGGTTGGATCGATATGTGGGGGAAAGATTCCCGCCACCTGCACTCTTGGGAAGAAGAGTAAGGTTAAAATAGTTTAGGACACAGCCCCAAACATAAAGGGAGCAACAGATCAAATAATCACACACATCCTGGAAAACTTTATTTTTATTTCTGCTGCTTTACCCAGCATATGGGCTTAATTCTCTCCTGATCACAATCATAGAATTGTACAAAGAATAAAAGTTTCTTAGTCTCTGTTGCTTCAAGAAAAATTCCTGAAAGCAAAATTAAAGCTTACCTGTGACCCGAAAATAGGAAGGAAGGAGAGGAATACATAAAATAAGTGTATAGGTTGTGGTTCATCAGAAAGAGGAGGAGGAGGAGGAGGAGGAGGAGGAGGAGGAGGAGGAGGAGGAGGAGGAGGAGGAGGAGGAGGAGGAGGAGGAGACAATCAAAAATCCAGCCAAAACTGAAGGGGTCTTGCCACTCCAACTCTGGATTTTGCAATATGGGACCCTGTTTTATTTCAAGACTACTGCTTGATCTCACTGCTACCCCCTCCTCAAGTGGTCATAACCAAAGGCAGAAGTGAGACAAAATCTGATGGGTGCAGACCTTAAAGTGGACTGTGGGATTTACAGCTCATATCTAGCTGTGGAACTTACTCCTGAGTAAGCACTCTTAGAGGTGCATAAGTAATCTACAAGTTTTCTCCCAGCAAGAGAAGCCTTGCTGTTGATTCCTGTTAGATTAAGACTGCCTCTCATTCAGTACATTCAAACTTAAATGAATGGGATTCAAATTCTGAATCTTATTCACAGGGAATTTTCTGAATAAAGGTGGGGAAAAGTCGCAATTATTTCACTGATTCATTTTAAATAATGGCTAAATCTAACTCCAAGCATTCTGCTGCCATTGATGGCTCCATTGTAACCTATTCGAGAAATCTTTGGCTTAATGGGAGAAAAGCAATATGTGTGTGTTAGGCCTTTGCTCCTTACTGCACAAAGGGAAGCCCATCCATTTCTACTGAAATCCCAGAAGGGTGGCAGATTCTCCCAAAACCAGATAGATGAAGGCTGAAATGAAAAAAAAAAGATGCATAAACTTTACCCTATAACTGTCATTATCTTTTTTGGCCAAACAAGCCAATCTGAAATGAATGTGTTTTCACACATGTGAATGCAGGGGAATCTTCATGTAGAAATGGAGAGTTTAATGAAAATAAATAACCATCTATGGGCAAATGCTAAATATGCCCCATATAAAGACGGTCAATGGCACCCTTAGTCTGGCCTGCAACCTGCCCCTGTTTAAATTTAGAATCCTCTGGTGGCCTGATATTAAGTCTCATTAAGGAGGGAAAGGACGGTGAACGCGATCTTAATTATTTACAGGCACCTGAGGACTTGGCCCTGGTTTCTCAGGGAGCTTGACTTGCCCTCAGTACGGCAGATGACTGTCAGGAGAGCAGTAAAGGCAAGGGAGCCATTTGGAGCCCCCACCGGCAATTCGGTTAAATCCAAGCATTTGGCTTGATCCCGATTTTCCGGTTGAGGCATTAAGTCAATTTACACTCAGATCCTAGCATAGTTCCTTGGAAGCCGAGCGGCCCTCTCCAACAGGAGCGTTTACCCGCCACGAATGCGTGCAGTCCTGCTGCATT
Organism: Thamnophis sirtalis; assembly: GCF_051295495.1. Lineage (NCBI taxonomy): Eukaryota > Metazoa > Chordata > Lepidosauria > Squamata > Natricidae > Thamnophis > Thamnophis sirtalis. Next base: position 51,519,084 of record NW_028261390.1, on the reverse strand, counting down.
TAAGGGGAAGCCAGCGGAATTTCTTGCCACAACACCGCATCAGGTTGTTGAGGAAAAGCCGGGATTCGTGTCCTTTTAAATTAAACGCCTTCATTTTAGGATTTGTATTGTTAGTCGCTAAACTTTGGAATGACTTCCCTGATGCGAAAGGCATAAAGCAGCCGTTGGTTTCCATCATATTGTGTTTCATCAGACGGCACGAGTTAACCTGGCTATTAACGCAGCAATGGGGGTACAGGGACTTGCTTTTCCGCACTTCTTAGATCCCCAGCTCGAGGAAAACGCATCTCTTGAGACATTTCTTCGGCAAAGCGCTGCGGCTGCTTCTACGGAGCTTCCGAGAAAAAGTCCCGGCCAGAAACAACGGAGGAGCTAAGGAATATCAGAGCCCTCTGAGAGAGGAGAGGAAAAGCGGAGAGGACAAACCCCCCCCCCTCGTACTCGTCTGATACCAGCGAGCGGCCCTTTTCTCGTCTCCGAGCGAGGTGGCTGCTTGAACCGAACCCTTCGGCTTTCCGGAGTGACAGTTGCCTGACTCTAAATACTGCAGGGCAATTCGGCCTTCACTTCGTCCCACAACTCCTCCTGAGTTTTCCTTATTTTTCCATAAGGAGCCACCTTGGCAAATTCATATTATCACCTCCTTATTAACTAAGAAGGACTTGGAAGATCCATAGAAGTCAGTAAAGCGAACGTTTTTGGGTTCCTTCCATGCTCCTATAAATTAATGTTTTCTTTTTCTTTTTACAAAGTCCAAAGAGACAGATGCTCCGTTCACTTCTTTAGTAAATCGGCATTAATTTAAGAGAACTGACGCCTCGCACCTATAGGTATATTGATTGTGTTCTGTACAGATCCGCTTCGAAGTAATTCCCCCGGAGCGGACCAACAGCTTCCACCGAGAGAGGCTGCGTTGTAGCCAAGTTCGGAAGCTTGTTATGTGTTCAAAGAAGTCGGTTCAAGGCGGTATAGTTTTCTTTTCCTGAGTTTGAGCTTCTCTTAAGTTAATTAAGAGGCATGCTATAGCAATGTAGCAGTGTATGGGAATACACTGTAATAAATTATGAGACCAATGGGGTGGGGGAGTTGTTTGAAAAAAGTGAAATGAAGAAACAATAATTAAAAGGATTAATGGAAAAGAAGAAAGAAGTCGGAAAGAGAAAGTTAAGAGGGAAACGATGAAAGGCAATTTCCTTTTCAGTCCCGCAGTTCGGTGGCCTGCACCTCGAACTCTCAACTTTGCCTGTCTGCTTTCTCTTCCAGAGCTCTTTGTTAGAAGTTTGGGCAGATTACAATCTGGAGCGCGAAGGGCGCTGGGCAGCCCCAGAGGTTTCGAAAGAAGCGGAGAGAGGGCGCATTTCAGTCTGTTCCATGAGCTGCAGCCACTGGAGAGCAAAGATCAAGTGGGGCTCTTCGGGTCTGTGGCCAGATGCACGGTGATGCTGTTGGATGGCCCAGGAGCCGGACGCGTGTAACCGGCGGAATGGCGACCTCAGAACGAGTATCCAGGTCACAAATCTCTCCCACATGCAGATGATTTGCCTTGGTTTCCATTTTTCTTGTATCTGTTCCTTTCTTTTCTTTCTATCCTTGTCTAAGTTGGACAAAATGTGTTCGTTGTTAGTTTCATTTCCTTCCTTCCTTCCTTCCTTCCTTCCTTCCTTCCTTCCTTCCTTCCTTCCTTCCTTCCTTCCCTCCCTCCCTCCCTCCCTCCCTCCCTCCCTCCCTCCCTCCCTCCCTGTGGGAGAAGCAGAAAAGAACTGTACGTTTTGGTAAAACTCGCTTCCCACTGTCTTCTTTGGCCCATGCAAATAAAAGAAACCAAAAGACCTACTAAAAGGTCACAAGCCAGAGACACAAAGTGCAGAGTTTGTCTGGCTGTCCTTCCCCGCGAGCCTTCTTCCTTTCTTCCTTCTTAGTCCCGTTAACAAGGGAGGAAGGGACAGGATAATTTAAATGTTCATTGTTTACAAGCGGCAAAACTCGAGAGAGGAAATGTACCGAGGAAAGGATGGCTTAAAAAGGATTATTTGGAGGTGGAATACACGCCAGTTTTTTCTCCACTCCACCCTCGTCCTTCCTTCTACAATGTGCGGGGAGACTTTGGCGTGTTTTAAGCCTCACTCCAGCCTTCGAGGGTTGATGCTATTTCTTCATAGCTTCTTTTTTTTTGCCCCTTAATTATCACATGACCCACTCCTCTCAAGAACATCTCAGTCATAATACAATGTTGAATGAATGCGATTTATTCTTAGGGATGCTCAAGTCGACAGCTGCTGGGTATAATAAGCCTTGGTTGTTTGGATTCTCACCGCAAGCAGAAAAATGACTGGGAAGGAATGACCGTCCACCACTCAGACAGAAAGGAGCCTGGCTCTGCAATTTCCCCCCATCTGCGATCCGGATTCTGGAAATTGCCCGCGAAGCCTTTGGCCCAAGGGAAACAGTTACCCGGGAGAGTAACAAAAGCATCTCACTCCCCTCCTCTCTCTCCAGCACCACAGGGCAAGTACAGCGCCTTCTACCGATTCTGTGTTGGAGGCCACAAATCTAAGCAAGTTCATTCAGACCAGCGGGCTTTCCCGTTTAAATCGGCGGCGTTTAGGGTTAGACTGCATGCCGCCACTTTGTGTTGCAGGCTAAATTGGACAGGTTTATCTAGCAGTAGGTCCCAATTAAAACGCACATACATACGTGTCTTTAAAGCAGGACACTAAGATAATGCAATGAATAGGAGTTCATAAAGTGATACCCAAGAATGTCTTGGAAATAAAAACATTCTGCTGTCTCTCCTACACTTTAATTTTTTGATGCGTCTGCCAACATAGTTTATTTTTGGGAGCAATTTTGACTTATCCTTGCAGTGGATGAGTCAAAATGGACGAGAAAGTAAGATTTTTCTGTCTCTTCCTCTCCAAACCCCCTATTTTTACTATTTTGTGTATTATTTCCAGATTTCAATAATCTATATTGATAATTTCATCAAATGAAACTGACATTACCTCCTTCCTCCAATACACTATTGCTGGGTAACGATTCCCTTTGGTGATGGAGGAATGCAAATCTTTACTATAGTGTCTAGTGTTTATAACATTGTGTAGGTATGTCTCCTCTTTGAGATTTATTTCACTGGTTTCAAAAACAGCGTTTGTAGGAATTCCATCTAAATGAGTTCAGATTTACTTAGGTTTATGTAATGGGGAGGAAAATCGTTGCCGTTCCCAATTGCTGAGTACTTGGGAGCATCAGATGCAGGCGGGTGGGTTCTTTGCGTGCTTCCTTAAATATCTTGTTCATCTGAAGAGGAGCCATCCAGAGAAAACCTGCCCTGAAATATGTTCTACTAATTCAGTGGGCTTTATCTCTCAGAAAATTGGGGTTTAAGCGATGGGATTACAGTTTAACACGTTTATTCTTGAAGAACTCAGATCTTCTTTCATGCAACCATTCATCCAATTTCCTAACTCCTTCCGATTATTGATTTATGGAGAAATCGGGAAGCCTTGAGGGAGGGTTGACATCTGGCTGGTTGCATTCACCTCATCTCTATCTCCCATTGAGATTGCCCCCCCCCCAACATTCCAGTTACATATTCAGAAGAAAAAATGGAGTGTGATTGGGCGAGCAGGGCGGTACATTCACCCGCACTATTAAGGAGCCATAGCTCTTCTCGACTGTTAGTTGTTTCATCAATTTTATAATTTAAGATATGTGAGATCTCCCCCTCCCATTCAGTAATTGAAATCAAGATGTCTTCGCTTGCCAGCACACAATTTGAGAGTCCCTTACCATCCACGTCTACTCTGACCTACATTCCATAGAATTCAGAGGGTATTTTATAGCGAGTATAGGTTGTACCCCAAGAGATGTGGGAAATTATTATTTAAGTTTCTTCTTTTTCCTTGCCCATCATCGTTTGCAAAAATTAAAATTATTTAAAAACAAAATTATATTTATTATTTTAAGATAATTTTCGTGACATTATATAGTGTCCACAGATTCCTGCATTTTAATAATATTTTATAATGTTATTTTAGAGGTGTTTTAAAAGCACAAAATAAATACAATTTTGTGATTTCATATTGTTTAAATAATTATGGTTTAGATAAAGGAACCTACAGTTCTTTATTTGCAAGAAACAGCTTTCTGGTTTTCTAAGCATTTTACAGGGCAATTGTATAGATTACTTTTAAACAACTATATAAATTAGGACAAAGGCATATTAATTGAAATATACGAGAATTGCTTTTTTATGTGGGTCTAGGGATAATTCCCACAACCAAGTAAACTGTATGTCGGAAGGGAGATTTCAATTGAATAAAATCTACTCTTTCATAGGATAGGGAGTCAATTTATATATTACAGAGTAACAGCCTAAACTTCATTTATTTTATTGTATTAAAATCCCTGTCCATTAATGGGATACTGTGAAATGCCTTCCTAGCTATTCAGTCTTGTCTGGGCTGAATGCTGAGCTTCACCTTGATACCAATTCACCATTCATAAATATAATCCTATTTTGCTTTTCCCCGTTCAAGGGGTGGAGATTTAATAATAGCAGCAATACTAATTCTCAGCATTTCCTTCCAATAAGCATTCTCGTTGGGGATAATGGAAATTGTAGTCAGACTTATCCAGAGGACTCCGATCGTTGGAAGGAGAGGCACAAAGAAATCCCAGTGTTTCTGGCCCATTCTGTGCCCGGAACTGAATTGCTGTTAGAAAAATAAAGATGACAGGCTGGCGACTTCGGCTTAAATTCCACAGCTCTCGCAAGTGATTTCTCCGCACTTTCTTTTGCACAAGCACCTCCAAAGATCCTTTCCTCTGGCCCTCTTAAGACCTGGCGCGTCTTCTCAGTCAGCAGAACGCACACGTGGGATCACTGCGTCCTTCTGCAAAGTTTGGATCTAGGGCCCTGGTGAGGTTAATGCGTTGTAGGGGCAGAGGAAAATCTGGGCTTCAGTTTGCCTAATTAAAGGAAATCGTGTAATTAAGGTTAGTTACTCAGGACAAGATCCCATGAGCTGTGAAGAACGAGTGGCCCATACATTGAATACAGAGCGAATACAGAGCGAGTGTATATATGGTTTACTCGTTTAGCAGAAGTCCTTCGAACTTATGGAAGCTCTGCTAAATACGAAATGCGAAGGGACCCTTGGCAACGATTTATTTGCATTTAGAGGTGGGAAGGAGCAGAGCGGGAGGACCATCCGTCCTGAACCGAATCGCTTTAGCAGGAAAACGAATTTCCGCCCGTCTTTATATTCTTGCAACTATAAGCTCTCCTGAAATCTAGACCCCCTTGCGGTTGTGGCCGCTTCTCCAGTCGGCTCCCAGAGTTGGAGCGCCGGGAGAAAGGCAGAAAGCCTTTCTGGCTCTGGGCTTCGGTCCTCCGTGTCCTGAACAGGGGTGGGGATCGCGGCGACAGAAGTGAAATGCTGAGAATAGCAAAACTGTGATATATACATGCAGAGACGGGGGCTTTGGTAGCACTCAAGTAACTTTGGAGAAGCGCCAAAGCCAGAACGCGAGCTTTTCCCTGCAAATACCGTTATTCTGCTGCTGCCGCGCTTATTTTGAGCCCTGGAAAGACCTGCGAATTCAAATGCGCCGAATTCTACTCTACAAGTTTCAACGCCTTGTTTTGACATATCAGAGCATTTCAAGTGTCAGTCGTGAGTTTCGTGGCCTTTGGGTTCAGGTAACCGTTGAGAAGCCCAAAGGAGCGAGGCCTGTGGCTCAAAGGCCTTTGCTTTCACTCCCTTTCCTGAGTCGCGAGAAACCAAGCAGCGCCTTCCAAGACTCTTTCCTTCCGTCCCAAGTGCGTAAAGGGGAATACCCTTCGCGGCTTCTCTCTTAGCGCTGATCCGCTCTCTCCGGTCTTCTTCGCAGTAGACGCGAAACTGTCAAACAGGAAGGCGGACCGGAGACATTTATCCCAGCGCGACCGAGCGAGTCCCGTTGGAGCTCAGCGGAAGTTCTTCCGAGGCAGCAAGAGATCGATCGCCGCCGCCGGACCCCTTCTTGCCATTTCCATTGACAAAAGCAGTCGCCTTTCGAAGTTGCAAGAGTCGTGCAAAGCTCCACGTTCACGCACACTTCTTACAGAGGTGTCGGTGTGCTTAACCGCCCCCTCCCCCGCCCCGGTATCTCAGTGTAATTGATCTGGCTGAGTGAGACCGTTGTGGTAATTTGGATACACCAAGTCTCCAGATAATGACATATAATCAGACGCAGGGTCACTTGGTAATTCTCTCATGACAAACTCCTTCTGCGCTCTGTGATCTCCTTTCAAACTAAATTTCACACAAACAAATAAAGCAAGACAGGGCAAATCCTTAAAACACCCCCGTAAGGCCAGGACTGGAGAGAGGAGAAGAAAGTATAGAAAAGTCTGCTAGTAAACAGGCTGCTGGAGTAGGGAACATATAGGCGGTTTTAAGAAAGACCATCATCGCAGGAAAGGCATTTGTGTACAAAACGCGAGGAGAAAAACTGTTCTGGCTCACGTTAAAAAATGACACCAGTTAATTTTAGAAATAAGGACAAATAGAAAATGTCGTAACCTACACACGGTAGAACGAATGGGCAGCAACCTCCCGCCCTTTGCCTTTTTCCTTTGCAATCCGGCAGCTCCTCCGCCCTCCCGGTTCTCTTGAGGGCGTGCGGTGCACCCTAAAGCCGGCTATGGGGAGGAGGGAGGAAGTGAATCCCGGACTAACCGAATGGGGTCTGGTGGTCTTCTCTTTGGACACCAGGAAAAGAACCAGAAGAATCAGCATCTTGTAGCCGGAAGGAAATTTAGCAGCCGTCTGCAACCGGCCGGTTGTTTTTAGAGGTCTTGGGCATCACCCGCAGCCATAGCGGCCAATGAGAAATGATCCTTACCGATCCTTTAAACCATCTGATGGAAGATCGCAGAACTATCCTGAAAAAGCCGCAGTGCTCAACACCTGCAGCCCGTTAAGGACAAGTTGTACACCTAAGAGAGAAGGTGGCTCAAAGGACCAATCCAAGTCCATGTCTGTCTGCTCCGAAGAAAGTGTCCCTGAACTACTGGAACCAATTCCCCTTTCCCCCCAAGTTGGAGAATATCCATCTATTCAGTTTAGTGCAATTTTATTCTGAGTTTACATAGGAGTGCTCTGCTTCCAAGGCAGGGGAAAGAATCTTTTGCAAGGGGACAATGAACATATTTGATGAATCCAAAAGACCAAAATGAGCTACAGTATCAATACAAGCTGTTTCTTGGAATCATCATTAAGTAAGTGGAAGGATAGAATCCTTTAAAAGCTCAGTTGCCTTTAGGAAAGCATCATATTTCATTGCTTGCAAGTCTTGAATAATAATTGAAACAATGGATAGAAATTAATGAAGAAGAGAAGCAACCTAGAACTAAGGAAAAAATTCATAACAGTGAGAACAATCAACCAGTGGAATGGCTTGTCTTCAGAAGCTGTGGGTGCTCCATCACTGGAGGCTTTTAAGAAGAGTATCTGGATAGCCACCTGTCTGGAATGGTAGGGTCTCCTGCTTGAGCAAGGCTTGGGCTAAAAGACCTCCGAGGACCCCTCCAACTCCGTTATTCTGTTATAATCCATGTGCTTTTACTGCATTTATCCTTGCTACCACATCTCCTCAGGCTCAGACAGAGGAGGGCATGAGATTTATAGGCCATTTTCTCACTGCTGAGTTGAAGTGCTCTTCCCCCATCGTTCAATCTGGCAGAAGATCTGCTGCTTTCAATTCCAACTCTTGACTTCATTGTCTCAGTTCGGGCTCACTGCCAAATGGGGCAGCCCTAATTTTGCATGTCCAGCTTCCAATAACCAAAGCTATGAGTTGAGTATTAAGCTGAATTTAAAAAATAAAATAAAAAATGAGACAAATGATTCACATACATCAATTTTATTTAGAACCTCTTTTTTCCTTTCTTTATATAGGTAACAAATGCTGACATCATGTTCTTTCAAGAAGCAAAGACAGTGGCATTTCCCCATCATTTCAGAGTTTCAGTCTATTATTCTATATTATTTCATTCCTACACCATTTCATTGTTATGCTATTTCAAGCCTAAGTAATTGTAGTTATTTTTCATGCACTGTTATTTATTTAGCTTATGGTGCATCATACATAACTAGCAATATGCATTAACATTTTATCTAGATTAGAGAGAACACAATAAAATCTAAATGTTAAAAAGATCTATGTTCAATACCAATGTCTAGACTATCTAACCATTGAAGTGCAGCATCATTTCTATTTAAGAAAATCAGACCAGTATATGCCCTCTGTTTACAGCTGGTCATGATATCACATTAAGGGGAGGTTGCTATGCCCCATTTATACAGAGAATCCCAGAAGATGTGGAGCACTGAAGTGCAAATCCTATTGAAGATTGTCCATTGCAGACATGGTAGTTCAAAGACTGGCACCTTTTTATGGGGTCATTTATATGTCTTTCTATATCTGCCATCCAGCAACACATTTGACTTTTTATTGGAAATTGATGTTAAAGTTGTTAGAGAGATGTTGTGCAAGTGTTAGTGGGGGTTTCCTGGATTTGAGTCTTCTGGCTGATAAATGAAGAATGTCAGTATGCACCGGTAGGAGTGAATTGTTCATATTTTTTCTGCATTTTTCTCACTAGTACATCTTGCCTTCTGGTGGCGCTATATGGTTCAGGACAGGAAGCCTGAACCATTTTTAATACATCCATTTATAATTCTCTTGGTGTTGTTGAGTCTGGCATCTAACTTGCTAGTATAGCAGCTCTTACTAGTAAGGGACACAGTATTCTTCTGTGGAAGAGACCAAACCGAGTGCTGATGATTTGAGGGTGGCAGCTGAAGCTCCACATTTAGCTCCACATAATTTCTAAAGTATGTTGTTCATAGTGTTGATTTTGACCACCATATTTTTAGGTGTATCTTATAGGGGAGAGTCTGGTCCAATGGGGATCATATGGGAGTAAGTTGTTGTTTAAGTAGTCCATTGGGGCTTCATATTTTTGTTCTTTAGTGAGAAAAAAAATGCCCAAGATGTTAAGATCTTTGAGGACAGGAAGCTATCAGTCAACTCTATGTGTTTTTCTTGTATTGCAATGGCCAAATCATCAGCATAGACAAATTTGTATCTCCTTGCTGCTGGCACATCTGATATGTATAACTTGAATAGTGTAGATGACATTACAGAGACTTGTGGGATGCCATTGTTTCATCTTCTTACCTAACTTACGTATGTTGTCCCCATTATTATCTGAAAAGACCTATTACATAGCATGTTATTAATTAGATAATAAATATTTTTGCAGGGGATAATATGGCACATTTTATATAACAACCTGTCCCCCCAAACTATGTTGTATGCTGCAGTTAGGCCACAGTTTTGAGGCCTCGTTGGAATCCTGTGTCAGTATAGCCTCTTAGGCTTACCACCTTGTCTATGCAGTTCTGGTCTTGTTCAAAGTAGGCTTGTTCCACGGGCAGATTTCATTTGTTTATAATTATCTTTCCAGGAGTTTGTAGCAAGAACTCAAAAGGATGATTGGATGGTGCATCCGTTTTGTTGATGTAGAAGATTAATCAATAGATTGAATCCCTACTGTACTTCATGCTGTACTGATGGAGAACAAGAGGACTGATCCAAGCCAAGCATCCAGTGCTACCAAGCTGCCATATATTGTTTTGTTTTTGTGCTTTTGAGTCATTCTTGACTCCTGGCAACTCTTCCCTGTGATTTTCTTGGCAGGATTTCAGAATAGGCTTGCATTCTTATAGGTAGGGAAAGGAGTGTTATCATGGCTGCTGAATGATAGGAGTTAGTAGAACTGGAAAGGCTGGATTGAAACCAACTTGAAGATTGTCTTAATTTTTCTTTCTTGAAAGTTGATAGATACCAAATGGCATTAGAGATTGTGGCAAATGGTTTGCAGATTGTTGTAGCTGCACCACTTGTTGTAGGTGTACCACTGGTACACTGGTACACTTGTGCAAAGGAGAAGAGGTGATCATTTCAAAGCCAATTTGCTGTGTCCTTTACCCCAGTAATGAAGCAGTACTGTGGATGTTCTAGGCTGTGTTGCATTTGCTAGTGTCTTGTGAATTGTGGTTCTCACTTTCATTGTGCAGTCATTTGTCTAACAATTTGCTTCTTTCTTGCCTTTCTACACAATCATATCTATGGAGAAGCCTTTCACCTTCTCCCTTTTAAGGTTTGGAAATGCGGGGAGCCAGGGAAACTAAAGAGCGATGGAAAGAGATGTGATAGAAACGAAGAACACAATAGCTTTACTGTTTGAGAGCTCTGACAAGCCAGTGATTGCCAAAATGTTTCCAAGATAAAGTTGAGAAAAATTCTCAAGTACCCAGAGAGTAAGGTGAAAAAAAGAAACTTCTTTCAAAAAGTTAAATAAAAAACTTGACAAGCTGTGAGGCAAAGCATCCTAATATGCGAAAGCTTTGATGCCTGTAAAGAGTTAAAGATTTTTCTCCACTCCTTCCATTTTCTTGTCCCATTTTTTTTCTTGGCCCCCACCTCTGGACATCACAGCTTTCCTCTAGAGGTCTCATTAGGGAAGTCCAAGCTGCTATTTTCAACATTTCCTCAATCAAGTGTTGTTAAATATAGCTACAAAAACAAATGGGCAGTAAAGAGAAGTGAAGACCTTTGTCAGAATGTAATCTCTTGCTGCTTGTAATTCTGATTTGGCTGGTGGCTACTTTGCCCTCTGTTTTAGATATAAGTTTTATTTTTCTTCTCTGCTCATGGGGAAAAAAAACCTTTGAAAGCCTCCCTATGAAGGGTTGTCAATGCAAGTAGCCTTATTGTGCCACTAAGGAGTTTATCTGCTACAAGTTGACCTTGGATGAAGACAATTGAACATGGGGGGATGGGTTACATTTTTGAGTAAACATTCATAGGATTGTGTTGTGAAGAAAAGGCAATTAGAGACCAGCAAAATCAAATACTCCTACATACCTTACAATATCTTGTTCATAATTGTCATTAACTTTTAAAATTCAATTTACATTCATCAAGTTATAATCCATTCTGGAACCTAACTTCACATAGTTCTTAAGCAATTCATTTACACTGCACTCAACTTTATGTTATTCCTGACATACCTCAATCTCACTTCTATATAACAAATTAGGGAGAAACATGTTTTCGTGAGTTCTTTAGCATTTTTTTAAAGCACCAATTCCCTTGACAAACAACATATTATCTTTCTACTATCATTTACCTATTTTAAAATTTCTCCATTCATTTCCCTATGTCTAATAAATATCCTACTGTGGTATACAAATTTGTCAATTTGCTTTTATGTTTTTTTAAAAAAAATTAGGTGCAATTTATCATTTTACCCTATTTTTCCTGTCACATATACATTATATTATATACCGTGGCCTTTGATAATAGTCAGATCCACATTCTTTGTTGTGTCATAAAATCTGTCCAAGATTTTCAGCTTATCATTCTAATTCTCATGCAACTGCATTGCATCATCTGCGTATATCAATGCACAAACATTCACAACGTATTTCTAATACCATTACAAGCATTTCTTATGCATGTATCTTTCAATATATTAAGGAACTAGTGTATACCAAGAAACATCTTTGTTTTATTCTCTGCTCAACAGTGGAGTATTCACTAAGCATTCATTTATTCTTACAGATATTTAATTCCACTGTATACTATTCTTAATCATATTTAACAATCAAAATGTTTCTCACATTTTGCCAAATGCACAATAATTTATGCATCTTCAGTTTATTCAAAGGCTTTATCCAAATCAGCAAACATACTATAAACATTCATTCTCACCTTATACGTTGCTCCTTAATTTGTTGAAGATCAAAAATCTGGTTTGTTCACTTCTGTCTAACACAAAACCACATTCTACTTCTTAAGTTTTGCTCAATAGCCCTTCTATATTTTCATTCAGAAGTTTTCCAAACATTTTGTAAATATTACCTAACAAACTAACACATCTGTAATTTTTTTATCATTCATTCTGGCTGTTTACACCTTTATATGAAGGAACAATAATGCAATCCCTCAATTATCAAACTTGGATACCATTTTCATACATGTATTAAGCAAGTCATATAGCAATAGCAGTATCTATATCTACATTTCCAAGTTACCATAGATAAATGTGCTGGTAAAAATGATTAAATGAGTGGATATAAATAAAACCCGACTTACAACTGGAACATAAAAAAAGAAACCGATGGCTTGATTTTGGTTGCTCAAGAACAAGCTATTTGAACTGATACATTCAAGGTCAGAATTTTAAAAAAATAACCAAATGATTCAAATGCAGATTTTGCTGAGGCAGAAAAAATAGGAGTTCGTATATTCAACTCATGCAGGAAGATCACATAGACTGATTATAATCAATAACAAAGACTACCAAAATAATTCATCTCAAAATTTACCATGTGACTGTAACAAAACTTGGTGAGAACATAAAATTGAAGTAGTAAAATAATGAGCAGGTTTGAGCATAATGTGGAATTTCTGAATACAAACTGATAAAACTTTGACTCATAACACACCAGATTTAACTATGGTTGAAAAACAGAAAGTGTGAACAATCCATGTGGCAATATTAGGAGACAGTGGAAAACAAAGAATTGGAGAAGTATCAAGATCTGAAAATAGAAGTTAAAAGATTATGCTATTAACTGGCCTTAATAATCTCAATGGGTACCATTTCAAAAAAATCTTGGACTGCACTTAGAAAATATGTGCATCGACATAATAGCTTGGATCTCATACTGCTTTTGAACTGCACATAAACTATGCTAATACTAGCACTAGCTAAAAAACAGTCAACTGTGAAGTTAAGTGTAGATGTCTGTGACCATCTGAGATCTCCTCCATTTCCTTCCTTCCTTCCCTCCTTCCCTCCTTCCCTCCTTCCCTCCTTCCCTCCTTCCCTCCTTCCCTCCTTCCTTCCTTCCTTCCTTCCTTCCTTCCTTTCTCTCCAGACTTTTTGTAGAATCAGAAAAAATGAATATGATTTATTAGACAGATATATGAATATTATTAGACAGAATATATAGTCTGAAAGTGATGCTATAATCATGAAATAATAGATACAGTTATAATTGTATTTATAACTGCTGTAAAGAAAATTAGATTCTACTTTGTATTTTTTCTATTTTTCTTTACATTTTTTCTTGCATCTTTAACTTTTTCTTCATTTTCTTGCTTTATATTATTTTATAATAGTTTTAAATCATCTTTTAAAAATAGTTCATAAAGCAAAACAAATATGTCTTAACTGCTTAACGAAATACATACATAACTAGTGCTAGTTACTCAATCAAATTGTGTGATTATTTTTCATATTGACACATCTTATTGTGCACATCCAGTTGAATTCAACAGACCTATTTCTATACATAGGATTGAGCTGGGAAAGAACAAAACCACAAGCACAATGTGAAAACACTGACTCTTCGAGCAATCTTTTATCTATAAACATAGTCTCTTTACTCTTTTCTTTTTATTTGTGGAAATCAAGCCAATGCATTTTCAGTTAACGATGGTTTTTGATTCTTCTGAATATTATTAACATATCAAATATTCTTCATCTTACAATAAAATGTTTTTTTAAAAAGTTTTAAGCTACCTTATTCTAAATTGAATAAGCCTAAATTGTCCATGCTGTGTAATGAAAAGAGGTATGTTTTTATAAGAGGCATGGAGTTACAGTATTTAACTGATATACAATAATCTGACTCCCTTAAAGTCAAGTACAATTGAAAATTCAAATTATTCATAAATCATGTTTTAATAATACAGATTTTTGTTTTCACGCCATGTTTGAGGTTAGTAGCACTGAAGACAGTTTGATATGCAATACAGGGTACTTTGTGCTTACATAAGTCTAATTATAATCATTTTGAAGCTTTTAAATGCACATGTACAATTTTCTTTTGAAACCTCACAGTTATGAAGTGTTATTTGAAACTCATTTTCTTTAATCATTGTATTCTGGGCATTTGTTCCAAACTAACCTTGCTTCAGTCAAGTTAGGTCCATATATCTCTCTATCACAAACACACACACACGCAAATACATACATACATGTATGAATAATCTCCACAGCTAGGGTCCATTTCCCCCAAGGTTTGATTCTATAGAGATATCACATTATATATATATTTTGAAAACAGTAGCAAGGGTAATGATACAGCCCTCTTTAATGATTTAGTTGTCCAAATAACAATGGGAAAATTGGATAAATGCTTTCAGCTGGGATCATTTTACTAATACCTTTGGAAGTAATGGAGAGTGTGGGTCTGTGAGTATCAGTCTGGTACACTTGCCAGACAGATATTACTCTACTAAAACAGGCAATATTAAAAACAGCAGCAGACCTGCAATGACAGTCAATGTTGCCATGTTTTTAGGATCTAAAGAATAAATTTTCTATTAAAGATTCTAAGATGATTTCATGTACCTGTTTAATGCAAAAATGGGGGAAGTGATGGTCCTCCAAGTATTATTGAACTTTGAATTCAAGTAGTCATAGCTAGGAGAACCAGTAGTGAATAGAATATGGGAGTCCAATATCTGAGAGCTTGTCTTTGTGGCTATGGAGGGCTGCATTATTCACAAATGACTTCTACACATGGGCAACTGCAAAAGACATAAGAAGGAGAGGGAGAGAGAGAGAGAGAGAGAGAGAGAGAGAGAGAGAGAGAGAGAGAGAGAGAGAGAGAGAGAGAGAGAGAGAGAATAGTAACAAGTTGGTTATTGTTCTCTCTCTCTCTCTCTCTCTCTCTCTCTCTCTCTCTCCCTCCCTCCCTCCCTCCCTCCCTCCCTCCCTCTCTCTCTCTCTCTCTCTCTGATTTATAATTTGCCTCAACATGCTATACATGGCATCTCCTGCTTCATATCCCTCCAAACAAACTTCCCTATGAGGTAGTTGGATTTGAATGATAAAGATAGGCCCAAATTCAACTTTTGAGTTTGGATACTTGAGGATAAACTGGACAGAAAATACATGAGGCAATTCTTTTCAGACTAAATTGACTGGAACAACAGTCACTCTTTAAAAAAATAGTTTTACTGCTCTTCTACAAGTTTGTTACACATGTTTTAAAAAGGTATGCTAGAAGACTGGAAAACCTGTGGAAATAAGAAACACACATAATGCCTTCCAAAGTGCAACTGAGACATTTAGGGAGCAGATGCCTCTGTGCAAGAGAAGTGTTTGGACTCATTTACAGCACAAGTTAAACATTTCTCCAAAGGGCAGTTTCTCATTCTTGGACAGAAAGAATTGTTTTTATTAATAAATCCAGAAGAACCACCTTTCCCCAATTATAATCCATTTATTATGCTTTCAAAATTCAAAAGGGAGCTTCCTTCAAACGAAAACCCCCTACCCTCCCACAGCAGATTTGGAATGCGTAATTTCTTTGGTCCTCTTTCTATTTCACAGAGAGAATCAATTTTATTAACTGAAAGACTACATTAGATTTCACCCTGCAGTCTGGAATTAAGTACTAAAGTAATTGTCATCCTCATCCTCATTCTCAAGCAGATTCAATTCTAATCAGATAAATATGTACCATGCAGTGGTGGGTTTCAATTTATTTTAATACTGGTTTGCTTGTGCATGCACAACACTTCTAAGCATGCACAGTAGCATCCAGGTGGGTGGGCGGAGCCTCCAGCCGCTACCACTACCAGTTCACCCGATCCGGGCCGATCTGGCAGAAACCCACCTCTGGTAACATGCAATTTTTTCCTTCTAAAAAAGATGGAGAAGGTACTTTCAGATAGCACTGCAAATAGAGTAGTATGAACAAGCCAGTGCAATAATGAATAAATAGCTAAGAAAAAAAATCCCTTCTCCTTTATTTTTGAGCTTAGCATGTTCAGTGCTGTTTATTCAAGGATAATCTTGTTTATATTTAAGTTATTGCTCCTCATAGATTCTCAGCATATTTCATCTTTAATGATGCAATGTGGCTGTTTTGTTGTACAACATTCCTGGGTTTGAGATAGTGAGATGTTTAATAAAATGTTTATAGGAGAAGATTATAGCAGTTTATCAGATCTTAAGTAATGTCAGAATAACAAAACTTCTTGGACCTAAATGCCAAAGAGGTCAGTTTTAATTTACAGTGCAATATTTTCTCAGTTACTATATACAAGATGGCTGCCTAAAATGAAGTCCCCAAAGCCTGAAAATCATCTTTTAATTTTTGTAGATCCAATTTTTATTATTTCTGTTTTTAGTCCACCGCTCAGCAATTAGTTTCACAGTAAGGGTAATGCCAGTTTTCTTTCTCCAATCTCCAGGTAAAAAAGGGCCATTTTTCATAGTAACTTATTTTGGTATTTCTGGTATAGAATTAGTTGGCATTTCTCAAAGGATATATTATGCTTTTGAGAATCTGGAAGAAGATCTTCCAGATAAATATTTTAATGGTATTTACTTTTATCTACAAAATACAGTAAAATGATAGTTGGGGAAATTTTGTTAAAACCTTTTATTTATTTTTTTACATCACATATCAGTGAAATATTGCCATAGCCCCAATGATCAAAAATCAATCCTATTTTTCCTTTCTTTCATTTTTCTCTGGAATTTTTAATTATATTCCCAATGGACTATCCAATGAAATTATATACCAGATCCTCCATTCCTACTTCAGATTTATGAAATTTATTTTATTTATTTAGTCTATGGCATCTACAGATATCATGCAATCACTTATATATAACACTGACAAACCACATTATACTTGCAAACACAAAAATATTTTTAAATAAAGTCTCAGCAAAAACATGTATATAAAGGTTATGGAGAATAAGATTCCTGAAATAATAACCTTCTAGATTTAAGCCAATTTTTATTTAGGGTCTCTTGCAGTTTAATTTGCTATATTAATTTTATTTCATACTGATTGAAGAGTGCACACAAACTCATCATTACCTATTGATGGGGGCACAGGATCCATTCATACACAGTATTCTGGACAGGATTACTGATAATAGGACAATGAGAAATACTGGTATACAACTATTTTTGGGGTAGTTAGCATAATATTCTTAATAAGGAAAAACTATTTCTCAAGCTTTTGGGCAGAAAGTAATTGTTCTACTGTACTTAGTGAATTGATCATTAGCTAGCATAAAGAAACCTAATTTTAAGTGTTATGATTAAATGGACATTTATACAAAAGCCTTTATTTCCTATCCTGGAGAGAAAAAGAGTCTGAATAGGCTAAAGATTACCGTAAGCTGTGATTTGTGGGGTTGAGTTAAGGTCAGTTGAGGAAAAAATCAGTGGAAGAAAAAAAATCAATTGCAACTTTTGAGATAAAAACATCATCAAAGCTAAAAGGAAGTGTTTCAAAGTGGGCTTTAATAGCAGCTATCGTATTGCCTCCAGTGCCATTGACCATTTCTTATGCAGCTGTTTTATTTTAGAAAGATTTGCCCCCACTGCACAGACATCATCCTGCAAACTGACCTAAATACACACATCCAAGCACTTTGGTCATTCATGATCTATAAACCCTTCAATGAACTACTGCAAACCTAGTTCAAATGGAAAGGGTGAAATTCAATCGGGCATTTAACTAAGCCATTGATGAAGGGGTTGAACCAAAAGAACAGGCAGTAAAGGAAGAGAAAGGGACAGAAGACAAATACATCAATTCATTTAAGTTACTGTTTTTACTTTTGTGTTGGTTGCTGATAGTTTTTTAAATATTGTTAGCTACCCAGGATGACTATATTGAAACAGGCAGGCAGGCAGACAAACAAGCAAACGAACAAACAAACTCTTGCTTGCTGAACAAAAAGTTATTTTTTTGGTTAGGTTATTATAGTAAAGATAACATCAATTTGTGTCAACTGAGATATAAAATAATTTGATCTGTAGGTGAGCAAAATCTGCTTGATTTTTGAACTTGTTTGATAAAGAGCTTGCACGATAAAATATGGTTTGGTTTCAGAACAGTGAAGTGGGACAAATGATGTGCGCCCTCACATTTCTTCTTTATCTGTATATTTTCCTTTCTTTAGTTCTTCCTTTTCCTCTTTTTTTTAACAAATATATTTTTTTATTTTATTCACAAGCCAATAATTTAGAATTTAGTGAAAGCTGATGTGATATAGTGTTGTAGTTATATCATCACACCTACGATGAGTTGTTTCTGCAACTTGTGAAAGCTAACTTTTTTTTCCAGCGGATCAAGAGTTTTTCAACCATTTTATTTTCATAACAATTCTATGAAGATGATTAGGTTCAGTGAGAACCTTTTCCTCTTGTATCTAACCATGCCATAAACAAGCCTTGGCAACATTTCTTTTTATATGTTGCTCTGTGATAGTGGAACCAACCAACCAACCAGCCAACCAGCCACCCAGCCAACTAATCAATCAGACAAATGCATTTGTTTTCATCTTGTTTCCAATCTATGCCTGAGACAGGATTAAGTTGTTCTCAGCTGTATTGGTGCTAGACTAGAATTTTCCCTCTTATTCAAACATATATAAGGACAGACTCAAGATGTGTGCAGTTTGTTAGATTTTATTATCCATTATTTTGGAGAGAAATTAAGTGGAAGCAGATGCAATAGAAACAGGATAGAGACTAATAATGAGGGGTGGGGGAGATCATTTTATGAAGTCTCTTTTTTCTCTGATTCAAGGATGGATGAAGATCCCTTTCATTCAGCAATAAGGAAAAACAATTCATCTCATAGTTTAAGTAATCCCTCAAGTCTAGCCATTACCAGTCCCCATTATTGTGGCAACCTGGAGTCTGATCTACTTGCCCTTCTGTTTCCCAAAGAGGATTTATTCTGATCACATCTCATCGTGACATGAATTAGCTACCCACAGTCCATCTTAATTTAAAATTGAAATGTTTATGGTGTTCTGAATTGCTTGGAGTGCTGCACTAAACCATAGCAAGGCTAGAGAGCTGGTTGAGAATATCCTGAAGCACACATAGTAGAAAAGTTAGTATTTCCTTAATTAATATCCTTGGCAGCCAAAAGGTGTTGAGGGCACGATAAGATATAAAGAAGTCTAATGAGGGGCTGGAATGTTTTTTTAATTTTTTTTACATGTCTCTGTGTGCATTAATAAATGGAACCTGTTGTCTGGATTAAGGTCCTCGCAGTCTCTAAGCACTTCTATTTCATAGCTTTTTAAAGGATACATTTGCATAGCCATATCAGTTTCAATAAGTATAATGGTAAATAAATCTAACTTGAATAAAGTTTTCATCTATCAAAACAGTATTTGTAACATGATATGTTTGCCAAAGAACATTATACTATGCTATTCACTTGTCCCTCTGCCACCCTTAGTATGAATTATTCATGTTGTATTAGATAAATGAATCAAGATAATATTTATGGGCACATGCGATAAAGAGATTTTTTTGCTCTGAACATACATTATGGATCAAATATTATACCATGTAACATGGTATAACAGCAAATGTGTTTGCTGTCCTCATTATATGTTCCTGTCTTCTGTCATGACAAATTAAAAATCCTTTAATTAGTGATATTTATTTGATTTCCTTCCATGTGTCTCCTAATAATTATAGGACATAGAAAAAATTGCACTAAAATGTTGGAAATTCTGTGTACAAGACTACTTATATGTATGAACGGCATATACTAATAAGCTTAATTTCCTTTTTAAAATTGTTAAGTAACATTATTTAAATGTTGATTATTTTATTTTATTTTACACCATGACACAAAGAGATAGCTAGCATGCAAGATATCAATTCTTTTATGCTCTGTCTGTCTGTCTCTCACACACATACACATTCTAATCTCCTATCTAAGACACATGTTGAGATATGTACTGTATGTTAACAATAATTTCATCATGGAGAAGCTGAATTTTATTTCAGGTTTAATAATATTTGTTGTCTTTTGAACACTGCTTTTCTTTTAATAGGTTAAAAAGTCAGCATTTATATTTTCTTTTATTACTCATAGTTAAATCCAAATTACCCTTTCCCATCACTTTCTACAAGATAATACCATTCTCATATTTTTATATTTTAAACCTGTGCTCCTTTTCATTCTTTTTTCAAGTCTACTTTGTGACCATTAATGAATAATAGTTATAGCACTAGCTTGTCATGTATGGACAGGCAAAAGTTTTTCAAGACTTCTGTTCCTTTTAATAAGTTTCCTGTTTGTAAGACCACCCTTTTTATTGCTTCCTGTTAAATGTGACAATACGATTACTGATGAATAGCTTAATTGCCCTTGAATATCCTTCCTTTAATCATCCAATAATGACTACTCTTGTTTCCCTGTGTACATATTTTTATTGATTTCATTTTATTTCCTTTCTCTTTTTCATACAGTTTAAAAAAAACCTGTTTTCTACCCTTAATAGGAAGAACTAGAAAAGACAAAACTAATCTGCACTGGCAAGCTGAAAATAAATTTAACTGGAGTAAATATTGTTAAAACTAATATTAAACTTCGTTTAGCCTAAATAAAGGCTGCAGAGGGTTAATGCAACATTAACCCATGTTGCATTCAAGCAATCTTTAACTTCACTAAGATCAAGCTCTCTAAGATTAGATCAAAAGCCTGTTTTGTGTTCTCATTCCTGGTATGAAATTTGCATATATAACATGAATGCAGCTGACTTTTCTGTTTGCATGAAGGCAAGACATAGAGAATTATCATGCTAATAGTTATCTATAGCCTTAGCCTTCATAACAGGCTCAGTAGATTGTCACTGGCATAGTGCCTTCAAGATACATTTGACATTCCCATAATTCCAAGGCATTCTAATTAAAATATACCCCTTTGAAATCCATAAATTATATTTATTCTACTTATGTTTGACAGTATAAAATACCTTGCGCTTAGACATTTCTTATGTTGCACAAAATTACTTCCCATTTTTAAGGCTGGCATTGGATAACAACAGTTATCTTCAAGGCCTCAAAGGCACTAAACACATACATACAAACCAGTGGTGGGTTTCAATTTTTTTAGAACCTCTTCTGTAGGTGTGGCCTGCTTTGTGGGAGTGGCTTGCCAGCCATGTGACTGGGTGGGAGTGGCTTACTGGCCATGTAATCGGATGAGAGTGGCTTGCCAGCCATGTGACTGGGTGGGTGTGGTCAACTTGTAAAATGTGATGGTTTATGGTTGGTTTATGGTTTAATTTATTTGTATGCCGCCCTTTTCCCTGAAGGGACTCAGGGCGGCTCACAACTCAAAAAGGGAGGGGAAATACAAACAGAGTTACAAAAACATAGAAACCACTTAAACTCACTTAACAACGCTCTTGCTTTGCAACCAAAATGTTGGCTCAGAAACTCTGGCATTTGAAGCACGCAAGTCTTAAAGCTGTCAAGTTACAAGACCCTTGCACCCCTAACCCTTTAGAAAAAAACCCCAGGGGTGTTCAAACTTGACAGACTTTAAGACTTGTGGACTTCAACTCCCAGAATTCCTCCTCTCGCTCTTCATCTTGATGATGTGCGGATGGGTGGGGGGAGGGAGCTGGAACCTAAACGGCACTGTAGATTTGTGGAACCTCTTCTATAGAAGAGGTTAGAATTGGCAGGAACCCACCCCTGATACAAAAACACACACACACACACACACACACACACAAACACACACACACACACACACACACACACACACGGACTGTTAAAGGAGCATTAATGTGGGGAGAGGTTTTTAAAAAAAGCAATTTAGTAATTTTGCAGTATTTTGTTTCATCCAAAAGGAACTAACTTGTGAAGCTTACAGATTTTCCATCCAGCTGTTATTCTTCTCAGAGTTGTGATATATGAAGCATCTTTAATAAATGCTTTAAAAGTATCTTTGTGGTTATTCACATGAATAATACATTTCACATGCGCAGTTTGATAGCAATCTGTGTTTCTCAGCATATAAAAATACTTATAGGGCTACATTTACCAAAGACGCATAAGAAAGATGACACAGATTGGAATGTTTTGTGTAAGATCAAAGAACAGAATTATGATACAGGAAATAACAGCTGAAAAGGAAACCTTTGAGGCCAAACAACTCATTTATTAATTTCAAGACTCCCTTACTAACACCTGGTCCTCCCTGTTGAACCAATCAGCATTTTGAAGTTTCTTTGTCTTAACAATGAATTCCCATTTTAAATAACTTACAAGGAAAAGTAAGATTTATGGTCTCTCTATATACACATGGATGCCTGTTTTTGTTTTCACATTTCCATGTGAAAACACATTTCCATGCAATCATTTTCTTCCATTTATTATGTATTGGCACAGAAAATAGGCTGGTGTTTGCAGCTGTGGTTTCTGAGACCCTTGCCAATAGCCAGTGATATGATGAAATCAGTTTGCAAAGTCCTTAAAACTGCACAACTTTATGTTTGCAGAAATATTCATAAACATCTTTCCCTGACAATATTCTCCCCCACAATAAATTAAATAACTATTTGCTGCACTTCTATGACACCACAAAACAGCTGCTTGAGATAGTAGTTCTATTGTGCCTAATGGTAGAGGTGGCTAAGGTAATTTCCATTTTATAAAATATATGCATTCATTAGCTCCTTAAGAAACAATGGGCTATAGTATGTCTGATTAAATAAATAAACAAACAAACAAACAAAAGATTTAGTTTGGACATTGGTTACTGTTTTTAAAAGTGTTAGCATATTTGTTGTTAAAATTAAAAACTCTGTTTAGTTTCATGATATATAATTACCCTTTTATGAATAGAACTGACACCTATAGTGAGCATACCTTCAATGAACTAATGAAATAATGCTATAATAATATATTATTGGAACAAACAGTTTTTGTCAGATAAAAAGTAACTGGAGAATTAAAAACTATCCTGCAGATGAAATAAAGCCCAGAGAGATCTTTAATTAGATCAAGCTCATGGAAGACAATAGTACGATAAAGAAGATTTAGTAAAACATTTTGTCTTTTTATTACTTTAATTTCAAATAGGATGCTTGACTTCAAAGGATACTCAAACTACCCTCCCTTTATTCAGTGAATAACTCCTCAAGCAGGAAAGATAACATGTAGCTGTAGTTTGGCTGAAGTTACTGACTGGTAGAAAAATCAATCATGGTCCCTCTTCTTGGAGCTACGAGTACCATCAAATGAATGTTTTGCACAGACTCCTATAATATGAATGGACAGCTTGATGCCAAAAAGCTATAGTTAAGTAAAGTGGTTCCTTTAGTACCATTTGAAAGTTTGAAAGTTTCTCTAGTCATTGTGAATCTTTTCCTCTAACTTGTTTATTGTACAGTATTTACAGTAACGGTGATCTGCTGTAAGTATTTAATGAAAAAAACTGAAACTAAAAGGTTGATGCCTCTTATAGTATAGTCTTTATTGTCACTGTACAAAATAAATACAACAAATTTGGTTACCCCCTCATAAAAGAGCAATGTTGGAAGTATTTTTTAGTCCTTTGGAAGCATGTTGCTTTTGTGTTCTGAACACCATGTTACTACATTTGCTAGTATCAAATTGTTTAACTGGTTAAAGTATCACCTCTATCAAATGTGTGAACACTTACAAAAACAGGTATGGAAATGATAAATAATAAACAAAGATTAATTTGGTGAATAAATTACTTTTAAAGATGATGTTATCTTCAAGGAATGAATGAAGTTATTGTTTGACCTGATCATAAAGAAATTGTAAGCCAGTATTTCTAGAAAAAGGGACTGGCACCATTCTTTCTGCACAAATGCCTACAACAATTTGGGACTGGCTTCTTCTCATCGAGTGTTGTGGTAAATGGGAGATTGGGCATTATTGCATCATTTCTAACAATAACAACATGGCCCTTTTCTGGTACTTGGCAAGCACAAACCATCAGTCTGGCTACATGTTCCAACATCAGCATTGCTCAGGCCTGAGCCCTGAGGAAAAATGCGGAGGCAGAGCTGCTAATCAACTGTTTATTTCAACTAGAACAAGTAACGAAAGAACACAAACTGTTGGCTGACAGCTCTTTTATACCTTGAGCTGTCAGCCTATTAACCAATGGCGTGCCTCGGATTCTCCCGCCAGGCCAGCAGTGCGCCTTAGCTGATGAGGAGGCTTTCTGGTTGACAGGCCTCAGGTGGTTGTAGGCCCGAGCACTTAGCAAGCATCAATATTAGTATTTAGTAAGAAGATAATCCTTTCTGACTTCCGCTGAAAAAGAAGGAAAGGTTGGTTGTTCTTGTTGAATTCCCCAGCAGGAGGGAATAGATGTGTATGAAATGGGAAGACTTTGGCAGCTGTAACAGATAAGGAAATGGATGATAGGTACAATTCCTGTCCATGTCCACTGAAAAAAGAATAGCCAGATAGCTTTATTGATATGTCTTATAAATAGGCCTATTTACAAATGCTGAATAGCTGTTAGAAATGATATGGGCTAAAATGATATTTTAGTAACTCATAAATTATCTGCCATATTTTATTAACTTTTAGATAACTTTTTCTATGGTCCTAAATACTTTGATATAGTTCCTAGGTCTCAATTTTTTAATTTTTACTTGTGAATTTATGCAAGGCTCAATCAAGCATCAAGTTATGTTCTACTTAAATTGCCAGGTAGTGATTGCTTTCACAGAGTTAGATGGAATGGCTCCCTTGAAGATGGGTTGTCTTGCTGGTTTCACTCTGAGGAAAGAAATACACACTTTTCAATCTTCTGCAGGTTTGATGTACATTTAAACCCACCTGGTTCTTCCCCTTTCCATAGTAAAATATTTAATGTATCATGGTCCTGTGGCCAGACTCAAAACTTTTGAAAGGAGGACAATGACTAGTTCAAACTGAAGGGAACTCCACTCAAAACTTGCGTTGCTGGTAAAATAGCATTATTAGAGCTTTTCATTATTTTACTGCCATCTGATTTACCAGTACAATATTAAAGGAGCAGAAAGACAATATGAGGCATGAAGATTAAACCCACTTGATCGGAATAAAAATAGTCTCAAGTTTATTGAAGCTACATATTCCAGAAACTTATAAAAGTGAAAACAATACCAATGAATTTAGTAAATGTAGAAGAGCAGACTGAGCTTTTCTACATACAATCCTACATGCAGGTAGGATTAAATGTGTCATCAGTTGTCACAAAAGACATAAGTCCATCCCCCCATGATTTCTGCTGACCCTTATCTAGTGCCAATTTAGTTTTGACCTCTAGATATCTAGATTTTTTTTATCAGAGGTATCAATAATAAACTCTTCTGTGCTTTGAAGTCAACACATAGTCTTCGTTATTTCAACTAATTAAATCTAATTCTAATTGTTGGACACCAATGTTGCTCTCTCTGCTTCAGTGGTGGGTTGCAGGCAGTATGGCCTGGTACGGGCATATCATAGCCTGCCTGGAACACTGGATACCGTTCCGATACGGTGCTCCAGAGGGCCCTCCTCTCCCGCCCGAGCTCCTTACCTGTTCTTTAAGCCTTTGGCACTTCTGCGCATGGCGCATATGATGCCTGCAGGATGCTCTGCCGCAGAGGCTTGCGGAAGCATCGCAGGCAAGTACGACGCATGAGAACCCCGCAAGCGAGTGCGCACATGCCACGTGCGTCCATGTGGGTGGCACCGGAGCCATTCCAACCATACCAGTTGGAACAGAATCTGGAACCCACCACTGCTCTTCTTCCATATATTAACCATATAGCTATGATCCCAGACAACTGGGAAGGAGGAACTATAATTGTTTTAAAATCTATACAAAAAGGACAGGAACAGCATGACTAATATCCTAATTGGCCTAAAGAAGATCATTAACAAATTAAATGACAGCTGGCTATTTCACTACAGTTATAGTACAATTGTTCTCTCTTGGCCTTATTTAGCAGTCTTTAAGAAACTAGCATCCTTTTATTAACAGAATTGGCAATTAATTATGGAAGATCCAATTTTTAAAATGTTTTCCAATAAAATATTTTCCAATAATATTAGTATTATTGGCTTTCATGAACTAAAGAAAGCTAAATATTTTAATATTTTGGCATAAATTTTAAGGCTTAAATTATGTTAATTATGTCAATTCTACTGCCCAAAGACATACATTTACTGTAAGCAAATTTTACCATGAGACTATTTCTATATGCTCTTATTTCTTTAGCCCTTACTTAGAAATTCAGATTCACCTGTCCTGGAATTGACTTTAAATTGCAAGCTGTAATAGTTAACCACAATTTACAATTTGAGCTTATTTAGGCAGCAGAAGGGATTTTAAAAAAAGGTCTCATAAACCGATTTTTTTTTTGCCAGTTTCAAAGCATAAATTATTGGGAGCAGATGACACTTCAAAATACAAATCCATACTTTATATAATATTTATTTATATTAGAATAATTATTATAATATGTAACATGTCTTGTATTAATACATGAAAGAATTGTCTTAACTTAATTTTTTCTTAATTTAATTTTTTAATTTACATATTTATTTCTATTGTCTCTGCCCTCCCTAATTTTTCAATCCAGCTTCTGGCCCAGCACTGAATATCCAAGTGTTTGCTGCTTGTTTGAACTATCTTCCACTTTTCTTACATGAACTCAACTGTGGTGTACATAAGAGTGCTTCTTTTTCCAGTATTATGAAAATAACACAATTGCAAAGTAACTTGATCTAATATGATTGATCCAAATTATTAAAGTATTCTCCTCCCTGAGCATGGACATGAACCAAGATTAGACCAGTCCTAATACAATGATCTAACCACTACACTAAACTGATTAAGTTTGACTGTCAGCCTGGAAACAAAGATATACTTTTGCACAAAATCATAGTTTAGCAGGCATTATCTATTTAATCAAATTTGTACGGCCACCTTTCTATGCAACAACTCTGGGCAGTGAATATACTATATAAAACATGTATATAACAATAAAATAAAAATCTGGATTGAGTCCATCTCATTAAAAGAAACATCTATGCCATATATCTGTGCTTAAGACCCAAACTAACATTTTGCCCCCAATGTTCAGGCAGAAGGTTGTGAATTCTGTGAAAATGGAATTGTGAAATGATTAAGAATAAAGTATATATATGGGATTTTTACTGATATCCAAATAATATGAATACTCAATAACACTTATGAATGAAGCCATGGAGGAAAGAATTTCATATACTATTTCCTCTATGAATAGGGTCAGCAATGTGATGGACAGCAATATAATTGCACATTTCCCCCTGAAATCATAATTGATCTACCTGCTACAAAGAGGAGACTAGACTCTTTGTAATATAAGTCTAAGTGCTATTGCTATTTACCTTTCTGCACTATTTTTGTAGAAGCAGCATAATAACTTAGACCAAAGTAAGTTCAGTAGAGAGAATATGGCCATCAGATTCAATTTCCATCATAGAGCATGAGAAAAAAATGCTTCTACAAGAATCCAGTCATATAAAAAGACCCTTAGAATATTTAAAATATTGATCAGATTGTAGTTAATGCCATTACCCTTGAATGATGACATATAACAGAACTTATTGAAAATACCATTCCTTTGTTTTAACAGGATTGATGTAAAATTCATTTTCCCTATATGTTGGATATTTTCCCCTCATGACAGGTAGAAGCAGAAATGACAGCTTCACTCTGCTTAAGAAAAGGATAGAAAACAAATGTGCTTTTGGGGAAGCATTATTTATCTTCTAGATATACTTCACAATAAAGAATTATGAATGGAACCTTTTGCCCTTTGTAACGGACTGGCCATTTTAAAAAAGTTATTTCAATGTATCTTGTATTTTACTACCCCAACCCAATATGCTAGTCTCAAAATGGCAAGATTCCTCAGGTCTGATATTTCTGTCAATTTAAGGTCTGGCAAAATTCAAGCCTGACTTTTATAATTGATGTAAGAGTATGTTCTAAACTGATTTGAAATAAATGGAGTCCTATTTTAGCCCCTTATTTCAAACTTAATTTATATTAAGATGGCATATGGCTGTATCCAGAGGACAAGGGAGACTCCCTTGGAGCTGTTACATGTGATTAATTCATGTGTACTCCCTGATTACCCAAAGACGCATTTTCAAAAAGTAATAGGACTTTCTTAATTTTTTCTTTTACCTCTCTTCTTTGTTTGTTATGAAGGAGCTCCTACTGGATATTTTTCAGGATTTGATCATCTTCTTTGATCAAACAAAGAAGATAACAACAAACAAAGCAACATTGTCATTCATACATTGTAGGAATATCTGAGGATTTTCAACCAATACATACATGCATACATACATGCGCACACTAAAGCAGAAGCTTCTCCACCCAAGGGTAAAAGACCTAGAAAGAAGCTGTACAATGTGATATATGTAGTATAAAGCAGAAAGACTATTGCAGATCTGTACATTGGAGAAACAAAACAATCACTTCACAAATGCATGGACAACATAGGAGAACAAGCCCATCAGGACAAGATTCAGTATTCCATCTGCATTTGAAAGACAAAAGTCACTCCTTTAAAGACAGCAAAGTCCACATTCTGGACAGAGAGGACAATTGATTTGAAAGATAACTAATAACAATAGCAATAGCAATAGCAGTTAGACTTATATACCGCTTCATAGGGCTTTCAGCCCTCTCTAAGCGGTTTACAGAGTCAGCATATTGCCCCCACAGTCTGGTCCTCATTTTACCCACCTCGGAAGGATGGAAGGCTGAGTCAACCCTGAGCCGGTGAGATTTGAACTGCCGAACTGCAGCTAACAGTCAGCCGAAGTGGCTGCAGTACTGCACTCTAACCACTGCGCCACCTCGGCTCATGCTAAAAGATGATGAAGGAAATATTAAACATAAATCAGGAAAAAAGAAGTAAATTATATAAAAATATTTTAAAAAATTATTTGCACAAGATATTTTGGTGGAAACTAAGATAAAACAACATCTAAACTCAGAAAAGATAAACCCAATCTTGAAAGAACAAAGGGAGGTGATAAATAGGCCAATAATGACAGCGGAAGTAGAATTAGTCCTGAAAAATCAGAACAATAAAACTCCAGGACCAGTATGGGATTCTGATGGAGTTATATAAATATAATAAAAAAATATTGAAAGAATTAGGACTGGAAATGTTTAATGAAGTTTTAGGAAAAGCTAAGGTGCCCAAATCCAACACTAATATGGCTGAAGGACTGGATGGAGCTTAAAAATAAAAGAATCTTGACCTTAGAAGGGCACGGTTTTCAAGTATGTTGGCATACATTCTTATGGGATGGTAAAAATAAAACACATAAATACTTTCCCAAGCCGAGGTGGTGCAGTGGTTAGGGTGCAGTACTGCAGGCCACTTCAGCTGACTGTTATCTGCAGTTCAGCGGTTCTAATCTCACCGGCTCAAGGTTGACTCAGCCTTCCATCCTTCCGAGGTGGGTGAAATGAGGACCCAGACTGTGGGGGCGATATGCTGACTCTGTAAACCGCTTAGAGAGGGCTGAAAGCCCTATGAAGCGGTATATAAGTCCAACTGCTATTGCTATTGCTATTTCAAAAACATCTAATTAGAAATGAGTTATTACAAAATTGGCTCAAATTTTTAAAAATCATTATATGAAAACCCTGAATTGGATATCCCAGAAAGAAAAAAACTATGCACCCAAACTTTACAGATTTGAACAAAGTGACAAAATACAGAGATTTATTTAATAGACAGGGGACTCTGAAAACAATCGAGGAATTGGCATATCAAAAGATGAAAGTTGATTGGCTAACCTACTTGCAAATCAAAGCTAAACACAACAACGATATTAAAGCATATGAAATGGAGCCACATAAATTAGATAAAATAATGCAAAGTACAGAAAGGAAGATAATAGGGAGAATATATATATATATTTTCTGAAATAAAAAACGGAAGAAAAAATAGTGAAGGGACAGATGGTAAGATGGGCCAAGAACTTTGGCTACAATATCAATTTGAATAAATGGGAAAAATTTTGGGGAACAAATTTAAAAATGACACTTTCAGTCGCATACAAGGAAAACCAGTATAAAATGTTTTACAGATGACACCTTCCACCAGCAAGGCTAGCAAAAATCTCAGCAAGTATATCACCAAAGTGTTGGAAATGTGAAATAGCACACAGAACTTATTATTATACATGGTGGACCTTGAGAAGGCAGAAAAATACTAGAAAAAGATTTAAAATTAGTTAGAGTAGATAATAGGAATCAAAATTGATTGGAAACCAGAAGTATTCCTATTAGGAATAATGACAACCAAGTATAAAAAAAGAAATTTTGTATTTAATCCTACACATAATTATGGTGGCGAGGATTGCTTTCGTTCAGAAATGGAAAAACAAACTGATACCAAACGAAGACGAAATAATAAGAAAGGTTCTGGATTGTGCCACAATGGTCAAATTAACAAAAGAAATTCAGGAAAAAGAAGAGACAGAATATTATCAGACGTGGAGAAAATAGTATAGGTGGTTGGAGGAAAGAAACAAAGGTCAATGAAAGAAATTAATGAAGTCCTAAATAGAAGTTAAGGAGGTTTATTAGGTATATACACATAAGAGTATTTAAAGTTATTAGAGGTAATTAGCCAAAATATCAGATAAGTAAAAGACAATGAAATAAGAGGGTTAAAAATGGTGAAATTTAAGTGAAACATATTAGAAGGGGAAACAACATAAGGAGAATTGTACTGAGGTGAAACTGCTATAAGAAGGAACACGAAGTTCCAATGTAGTGTGTAAAATAAGGTGACCAGATTTTCAGATTGGAAAAGAGGGACGCCCTTGACCGGGGGGGGGGGGGGGGCTTGATTAAAAAAATTTTTTTTTGTCAAAAGGTCACCCCAGGACACTGAAACCAGCATAAATACGAATCTGTTGCCAAACAAAATTTTGATCACATGACCATGAGGATGCTGCAACGGTCGCTAAGTGTGAAAAATGGTCGCAACGGTCGCTAAGTGTGAAAAATGGTCATCAGTCACTTTTTTCAATGCCATTGTATCTTCCTGATTATTAAAAGTGCAAATTCACTCAGTGTCAATCATGGCTCCTGAGTCCATTTCAAAGTATTGTGCATAGAAATTTTAAAAATGGCTTGTTTCAATTTATTTTGGATAGAATCTTTTTTTAAATAGTTTAAGACAATTTAAAAAAAGAATCAACACAGAATAACACTATTTTTAAAAATCATATGCACAATAAATAAAATATTATTTTAAAATACATTAAAAAAATAAAAGAAAAAACCCAGCTCACTTACCAGCAGGCAGGCAGAGTCAGCAGATCTTCGTAGGGATGGATGGAAGCACACAGGGAGCCTATATATACGCAACTGCAGTAACAATGACAATGATGAAGGATTGGATTGAGTTAAAGAATAAAAGAATTCTGATCTTAGAAGTCCATGACCTGCAGGCAGACTGGCATAATTTCTTATGGAATGAATGACAAACATAAAACGCACAAATACTTTCAAAATCATTTAATTAGAACTTTACTGCAACAATGGCTCAAAATCAAAAAAATCCACTATGTGAAAACCCCAAATTGGCTATCACCAACAGAAAGAACGACACACCCAAATTTTACAGATTGGAACAAAATTCTAAGATACAGAGATCTAATTGACAGACAGGGAAATTTAAAAACAATTGAAGAATTGGCAGATCAGAATATGAAAGGTGACTGGCTAACCTACCTCCAAATTAAAACTAAATACAATAAAGACACTAAAATATATGGTATTGAAACAGAACCACACAAATTGAATAAAATTATTCAAAGTCTGGACAGAAAGATGATAGGGAAAATATACAAATTCCTCTTGAAGTATCAAATGGAAGAGGAAATTGGAAACTGTAAAAGAACCAATGATAAAATGGGCACAGAACTTTGGCTATAACATTGAACTAGACAAATGGG
This sequence comes from Thamnophis sirtalis, assembly GCF_051295495.1. Classification (NCBI taxonomy): domain Eukaryota; kingdom Metazoa; phylum Chordata; class Lepidosauria; order Squamata; family Natricidae; genus Thamnophis; species Thamnophis sirtalis. The sequence continues at coordinate 51,487,148 of NW_028261390.1, read as the reverse complement.
AAAAATTTTGGGGAATAAATTTAAGAATGACACTATCAATCCCATACAAGGAAAACCTTGTTCTTTCAATCCTTCCAATATTTTTTTCCTTCATTCCCTTGTCTGTTTCAATATTAAGTACATTTCTTCCTTTCTTCCTATAATTTTTTCCATTTTCTTCCTTATATTCTTTTCCATTTCAACATTGTCTTCCTTTTTTCCTTCCTTCCTTCCTATACGTCTTTCCATTTTCTTCCTTATATTATCTTTTCTGTTTCAACAGTCTTTGTTTCTTCCTTCCTTCCTTCCTATACTTCTTCTTTCATTCATTATATTTTCTTTTCCATTTCAATATTAAGTGTAATTCTTTGTTCCTCCTTCCTTCTTTCAATCCTTCCAATACTTTTTCCTTCATTCTCTTTTCCTTCAATATTAAGTGCAATTCCTTCCTTCCTTCCTTCCTAAGTTATTTCCATTTTCTTCCTTATATAATATTTTCTGTTTCAACATAAACTGCCTTCCTTCCTTCCCTCCCTCCCATCCCTTTCTTTATGTTTTCTTCATGCTTTCTTTTCTTTTTCCTCTGCTCTTTTTAAATCCCCCCCTTCTTCTCCTCCTCTACATTTAGGTTGGATTAGTTTGTTTATTAGTTAAGTCAAACGTTTTAATAAAAGTTTCATCTTTTAAGATTCGTCCAACACATCCAATTGTAACCTTAACAGAATCCCATTGATCCACAGACAGCAGCGGGGAGCCCCAGAAGCCAGAGGACATTCTCTGCTGGCGGCGCCGCTTCCCCGATATCTCTTCCTTCCGCGGCGAATCCCATGGATTCACGAACGGACTCCACGGAAGGAAGAGAGATCGGGACAGCAGTGGGGAGGCCCAGAAGCGAGGGGACGTTCTCTGCTGGTGGCGCCGCTCCCCCGATATCTCTTCCTTCTGCGGCGAATCCCATGGATTCACGAACGGACTCCACGGAAGGAAGAGAGATCGGGACAGCAGCGGGGAGGCCCAGAAGCCAGAGGATTTTCTCTGCTGGCGGTGCCGCTCCCCCGACATCTCTTCCTTCCGCGGCGAATCCCATGGATTCACGAACGGACTCCACGGAAGGAAGAGAGATCGGGACAGCAGCAGGGAGGCCCATAAGCGAGGGGACGTTCTCTGCTGGCGGCGCCGCTCCCCCGATATCTCTTCCTTCCGCGGCAAATCCCATGGATTCACGAACGGACTCCATGGAAGGAAGAGAGATCGGGACAGCAGCGGGGAGGCCCAGAAGCGAGGGGACGTTCTCCGCTGGCGGCGCCGCTCCCCCGATATCTCTTCCTTCCGCGGCGAATCCCATGGATTCACGAACGGACTCCACGGAAGGAAGAGAGATCGGGACAGCAGCGGGGAGGCCCAGAAGCGAGGGGACGTTATCTGCTGGCGGCGCCGCTCCCCCGACATCTCTTCCTTCCGCGGCGAATCCCATGGATTCACGAACGGACTCCACAGAAGGAAGAGAGATCGGGACAGCAGCGGGGAGGCCCAGAAGCGAGGGGACATTCTCTGCTGGCGTCCGCCGCTCCCCCGACATCTCTTCCTTCCGCGGCGAATCCCATTGATTCACGAACGGACTCCACGGAAGGAAGAGAGGTCGGGACAGCAGCAGGGAGGCCCAGAAGCGAGGGGACGTTCTCTGCTGGCGTCTGCCGCTGCCACGACCTCTCTTCCTTCTGCGGCGAATCCCATTGATTCACGAACGGACTCCAGGGAAGGAAGAGAGGTCTGGTCTGGGCAGCACGCACAGAGCGGGAAAGGCAGCACCAAAGCCTGGCCGCGAGCGAGGGAGCGCGCGGCGAGCAGCGACGCCGGGCTGCTTCCTCCTCCGCCGTCGCCGGCGGCTGCTCCCTCTGGGGCAGGAGAGCTGGGAGCAGCCGCCCGAGAACTTCCACGTGGTTCCAGAGGTTTTGCCGCCCGTTCCAGCGCAGCACAGGGGCTGGCTGCGAACTCCGCAAGGGGGCTGTCTCCTTCCCCCAGCCCAGCGCCTCCCGATTCCCACGGTACCAAATTTAATACAAAACATGATTTACTCACCACCAGTGAGTAAGCGCAGCTGCCCAAAACAAAGACGAAATAAAATGGAGACTCGCGCATGCGTCCTCAGCTAAGGAGTCCAGCCAATCAGTGAGCTGGTTGGCCAGCTCACTGATTGGCTGAAGTCCAGCCAATCAAATCAGTGAGCGGCAGGCTGGGCTGGCTTAAATTTGTAGGTGGTAGCATAGAACAGAACGATGAACCAGCCCAGCAGCTGATGGGTGGGAGCTGCAAGCGCCAAAAAAAGCGTGCCTTTTTAAAAAGCGGGCGGGACGCGGGAAAATGCATCAAAAAGCGGGGGTGTTCCGCCAAAAGCGGGACGTCTGGTCACCTTAGTGTAAAAGTAATCTATGTTTAAGTTTTGTCTTTTGTATGTTTGAAAATAAAAAAAAATATTAAGAAAAGAAAAAAGGTTTAGATCTTGGTTCTATGATACTATTTTTCTTAGTAGTAAGCAGACTGCAGTGGCATTCTGCTGTGTTTTATATCCTTGGAGTAACTGAACTATATTGAATGCTAATTTAGGAGCAATTATGTTGCAGTGAAGCTTTTGGGCAAGAAAAGCCTGAAAAGACATTCCTGATGACATACAATATTTCACCCTGGTAAAACCTGATACTGATCATTGTCGATCATTATTATTATCAATACTTTACTTTACTTTATTGTCATTGTACATACAGTATATACATAGTTTACACATACAACGAAATTCACATAACACCCAGAGACCAGGCCCAACATACATAACAAGCCCCAAATATATCACCACCCACCAAAAAATCACCCCCCCAAGCCACCCAAACATCAACACAATAGACCAAGTAGTGCTGTCCAATAGTTCACTGATGGTGGCTCTTTAGTTCATTATTGAGTGAAATTATAACTCTGGGATAAAATCTATTCAGAAAACATGTGCTCCTTGTTTTAATTGTTCTGTATCTTCTGCCAGAAGGCAACAGTCTAAAAAGAATGTAAGCAGGATGGGAAGAGTCTCTGAGAATGTTATGCAACTTCCTCAAACAGCGAGATGCGAAGATGTCATCCAGGTAGCTGGAGCCCAGTGATATTCTGGGCAGTTTTAATAATTCACTGCAGAGCTTTTTTGTCTGCTGCAGAGCTACTCAAGAATGCCGTATGTCAGGAGACTCTCAATAGTGCTGCGATAGTAGGACAGAAGTAGATGCTGAAATAGATTTATCTTCCTTAGCATTTTCAGGAAGTACAGCCTCTTCTGTGCCTTCTTCACAAGCATGTTAGCATTCATAGTCCATGAGAGGTCCTCTGAATATTAGTACATTTCAGAAGCTTAGTCTATATTTGACCTATCTTTCATTGGGTCAATAAACAGCACATTCATACATAAGTATTAATGAAATGTAAAGAAAGACTTTGAATGAGAAAGCTAAAAACAAGGTAGTGTGTTGGTCTCAAAAATCCATCACAGCAGGTGTCCAAAATGTCTCTCTGCCTTACGCAGAGTTTATTAGGCTTTTATACAGTTTCAGCAAGTAAAGCAAGAGCATAGATAGCAACAGCATCTTATTGGTACATTCTCCTTGTCAATCTCTAAGACCATCCCAGCCAAGGTAGAATCTCACATAACAGAACAGTTCCTGGTAGTGCCTGGTTTCACTAATTAGGTGAGCTCATAGAGAGTTGAGGTAATCGATTACTAAGATATGGCAGTTTGCTGCGCATGTCTATACATAACCTTTGTATAACCTCTACAATAGTGTTTAAGGAGCTTTTGTTCGTCTGTTAAACTTTCAGTGTCTTTGAAAAAATCATATACATTAAAACGTAGATTGATACCATTTAATTAAATTTGTCTAATTTGTAACAAGTAGTTGAATGTTGCAACATTTCAGAAACATAAATGCTTTTGTGGTACTCTTTTCAAGTACAAATAAATACATGCATTCATTATATAACACTGTTTAAATCTGTTTAATATAGATATAAAGGTCTGAGGTGCTTTCTTCAATAAATATAACTCTAACCATGTTCAGCCAAACATGTTTGGGTTCATATGAAAAGTACACCAGAAAGTAAAGCAGGACCCAGGGTTGTTAAAAGAATATAGTCAAAATGTCAAGATAGCAATAGCACTTAGACTTATATACCACTTCACAATGCTTTACAGCGGTTTACAAAGAGTCAGCATATCTGGGTCCTCATTTTATTGTCCTCAGAATGATGGAAGGGTGGGTCAATCTTGCTACTGGGAAGCGAACTCCTGGCAGTGAGCAGTGAGTTAACCTGTAATACTACATTCTAACCATTGTGCCTCTGCTTCCACCTGTTATTATATGCACAATAGGATTCATAGATGTATCCATATTTGAAAAAAAATGACAAATTTTATTAGACTGACAGTAGCTTTGTGATTTTGACAACATGGAATAGACTTAAATGATCATAGAGATAGATGATAGTTGGATAGTTGAAGAACTACAAAATGAAGAAGGTCAAGAGCATAATTTTTTATTAAACAGTTTTATTTATCCCTCTATTTAATTAGTTGAACTCAGGGAAGGAAACAAAAATCAAAACAGTTTATTCTCTAAATTGATTAAGGAAAAACTAGCTTGAGACCCATACTATATACATATCTGAATACCAAAATATGGCACACACCCATGCCAAAGCTCCATTTTAGACTCATGTGCAATTTGCAATGGTTCTGGAACCATTACTAGAAATTGGCAGCCATTTTGCCTTTTTTGAGGGAGGAAACCCATAATCAACAAAATAGCTTAAAATAGAAATGCTGTATGCCCGAACATCTTCTAAAAACCCAGGGAAACAGAAAAAAATCACAATTCTGTTCACAGATAAACAAAGCTTATATCATTGCCTCATGCAATACAGCCTTTGTTTCACTGCCCAAAATGTCAAATGCAGCAGCTATCAAAATTCTTCCCATCTGTAAATTCAGCAAATCTTTAGAAATGCCAGTATGAAAGAAGAGAAAATTCTTTAAACTTTAAACTATCAAGCTAGATCTTTGACTAAGTTTCTAGTTTAATATAGAGTCCCAGCAGATCCAGCCCGAGTCTGAAGCAAGCAAATTCCGTCAGCATATCCAGCATACTGAATACAAAAAGAATGGGAAATGAATCTTATTTCAACACTAATCATTGGACAGTGTGCTGCACAGGCTGGTGGTGCTGGCACAGATTAAATAACTTTAGGTGATATAGGAGGACTGGTGGGAGGCTGCTTGCTGTCTTTCCCCATGATCTGCAGCAGTTGTTTTAGGCTGCTTAATGATAGGTAAGCCCTAAATCCCCAAAAGCCCTTAAAAAATGGGACACTCTGCTAGTACTTTTAGCTTATCCCATGCCTTTTGCACCCTATACCTTCTTTGCACATGCAGAATTGTAACTTTACTAATGACTATTTTTAAATCCAGTGCAAATCCTTTTAAATCTATACTCTACATTTGGCAGCCAACAAATGTGCATGAGGCAAACATTTGCAAAATCATATGCTTTATTTAGACCTTACGAATAAGTAACATCTGTTCCTGCTGATGGAAAATATCCTTTTGGTGACCAAGGGATCAGTCACATGTTAGCTCAGGAAAAGCCTTTGTGAACCACAAGCCAGATAGACTCATCACTCTGCACCTAATAGATATATACCAAAATGAAGCCAACATTCCTGTCCAAATTGGGACGTAAGAAAATGTTCTCTAGAGGATGTCACAACCAGACAATAGAAAGGAAAGAAAAGGATTCTATTTGTTACTATAGGAATTTCACCTTCTCTCTCTCTCTTTCCCCATTCCATCATATGCAAGTATTGTTTATTGTTAGCTGAATTGCTTTCATTGCTTTAGTTCATAAGGTAAAGGTAAAGGTTCCCTCGCACATATCTGCTAGTCATTCCTGACCCTAGGGAGCAGTGTTCGTCTCCGTTTCAAAGCTGAAGAGCCAGCACTGTCCAAAGATGTCTCTGTGGTCATGTGGCTGGCATGATTAAACGCTGAAGGTGCATGGAACGCTGTTATCTTCCCACCAAATGTGGCCCCTATTTTTCTACTTGTATTTTTACGTGCTTTCAACTGCTAGGTTGGCAGAAGCTGGGACAAGTAGCAGGAGCTCACTCCGTTATGTGGCGCTAAGGATTTGAACCACCAAACTGCCCACCTTTCTGATCGAGAAGCTCAGCATCTTAGCCACTGAGCCACCACGTCCCCACTTTAAGGCAAATGATACTAAAAGTATACATCCCATTCAAAAAATTGTGGGATAGTTTTAGTAATTTAGAAAAGTTAAGATTTAATAGAGACTTGAATTTATTTATTAGATGCATAATTGGATAAACTTTAAATCTAAAACACAGTAGACTAGAACACTAGAAAAGAAAGTTGGGGTGTTTAAGATTATATATTTTTGTTTTATAAAGTGTATGGACGATATTCCTTAGAATTTAGGCATTTGAAGTGTTCAAAAGAGAGCATCAAGTTATTTTATTTTTCATTCAAAGGAATTAGGCAATCTGTGACATAACATTACTTAGCAAGTGTATGAGCAAGTTGAAAAGAAAGAATTCTGCATATATATGCCTAATATTTTATTATTACTGCTCTCTCAGGCAAGATTAGTATAAATATAGATTTTTTGAGACCCTATTGTATTGCTACATCTGTGAAAACTGCCGAATTTGGTGGATAAATAACTTTGATGTTATGTAACATATCTGACTGTTACCGGATGATACAGATCCAAACTATCTTCTTAGATCTCTGGGTGGATCTACACAACTATTTAAAATTTAACTAAAGGTGACAGCTTTGTAAACACTTGGAGGCAGTATAACAAGGTTCATGAAACAGAAGTAGGGATATTTTAGCTGCTTCTTATAGCCTGCATTGACTTGCTTTCGATTGAATCTATGTCTTCATGCATTAAAGGGACTCTTCAAAATCACCCTTTTAGCCCTTCATAAAGTGATTGGTGATTTTGAAGGTCCCTCTCCATTCTTGCATTTTAGCATATTAAAAAGCAAACAAAACAAGGAAATGTTTGCAAACTAATTTCTGCAACTATGTGAAAAAGAATTTTTTTAAAATTTAATTTTTTGTGTGCGCCAAACCGGCAGTAATGCAGGGAGCAACCCACCTCTGCTTAGGACACCTGCATTATGGTTTGACATAAATTGCATTCATTTTTTTTTCTTAAAATAGAAGGAACTGTTTCTAGCATTCTTATGCATTGGATACACGGTCCTTATACCTTAGTTTTGAAGTACATAAAGAAAAAGGGGATTGTTTTCTTGCTATTATCAGTCTTGTTTTACAGTCTCAGGTGCTGATCTAGAAAGCAGGAGACTGTGAATTTTAGTCCCACCATAAGGATGAAAGTTGGCTGGATGACTTTGGGCCACTGTCCCTCTCAGCCCAATTTAACTCACCATATTTTGTAAGGAAAATAGGAGGAGGTAGGAGTATTATATATGTTTTCTGTTTTGAATTGTATATGGAGTAAAAAGAAGGTGGGATTTAAAAAATCAGATAAATAAATGAAAAAATAACATCATGCATTTAATGGGATTTGTTTTTGGTAAAAAGAATATTTTTGCAAATTATTTGCCCTTGATCTCAGCTAGGAATTTCATAATAAGCTTAGGGAAATAATGTACCAACAATTCAAACCAAGGATTGGTAATAACTCACCAATGAAGGCAAATATATATATCCTAGGAAAGGGAACTTAAAAGGGAACTGTTTAAAGTAGACAGAACTGAACTGAAAACAGAGATTATTGACAAGTTTAATAAAGAACTATTAAAACAAACATGGCATTTAGCCTAAGTTTCATGCATTGGTAGGTATAACAAGGAAAGTGGGTACTTTCCCAAAGATGAAGCATCTGTTCTCTTCACCAACTATTATCCATCCACAGACATCCAGTGCAGTGGTGGGTTTCAAAAATTGTTCAAACCTACTCTGTGGGTGTGGCCTCCTTTGTGGGAATGGCTTGCCACCCATGTGACCGGATGGGAGTGGCTTGCTGCCCATGTGACCGGATATTAAGATGCTGACGACACTTGTCAGAACCACCTTAAATTATCTCACACACAGCACTGGCATGCATAAGAATATGATGTAAACTTGTTTTTTTAAAAGGCATCTTTGGTTTGCGTTAAAACAACTTCAACACACGCAATGTTCTGATTGCACCACAAACGCAGTAGTCATCCTTACCTTTCACAGAGGCACTGAGTTTTATAAATATGAGCATGAGAGTGTAGAATAATCATATCCAAGGACCAGTGGTGGGTTTCAAAATTTTTTGGAAGCTCTTCTGTAGGTGTGGCCTGCTTTCCGGGTCCACTGGTGGAACCTCTTCTAACCGGTTTGGTAGATTTGACGAACCGGTTCTACCAAATAGGTGCGAACTGGTAGGAACCCACCTCTGATCCAGTGAAACAAACTGAATATAAACCTATTATTAACCTTTATAAGGTCCAGAGTTGATGCTATTTTGTGACTTTATTTCAAAAGAATCTCAGAAGTATATATGTGTATGTGTTGTACATGTATGTGTGTATGTTTGTGCATGTGTATATGAGATAATCCTATAGCTGAAAATGTCTTTTGATCCAACTGCCAGATATAGAGGCTATTTATAGATAGGCATGGTCAGGATGTTTGTAAAGACAATATCAAGGACCAGTATAAAACTTTTATAGATTCTCAATATCTCTTAAGACAGTTTGCAATGTGAAGCCATTGCAAATTATTTTCCAGACAAGTAATGAAGGGAAAAAACATAACTACTTCTTTCTCATTTTTACCTACTGGCAAAAGTTTAACATTATTTTCAAAAGAAGTTATCCAAAAAGAAGACTGATGTTACCACTTGCAATTTGTCCCTGTGTTATATGAGTGAAGCAAAAGGGAGCCAAACAACATACAATTATTTTTTTATATTTTAAGACATGATATCAGGCTTCATCATCAATATTAGAGGTTCTTAATTCTAGGTTATACCATTTCAAATCACTGCCTTTCTAGTCATTCTAAAGTCATAGCCCAGAATCACTCAAGACATTATAATAGCTAACACACAAACAAACAAATAAATAAATAGCAAAAAATAAAGTTAGTGATATAATCATGTGGGTAACACTAAAAATAGTATTTATTTGTGTTAATATATAAAAGTACATAGAATTGACTAGCTAATTTGATATATTTAAGGAAGGATACATGTGTTTAAAGGAAAAAAAAGGCTGAAATATCTGTAAAAACCTCCAGCTTTTAATGTTTTATTATTAAATCAGTCATTGTTTTTGGCTAATAAAATGGAAAATGCTTTATGGATTTATAACAAAGCAAACTAGGGTCGCATGAAAAATAACTTTCAGCGATTGAGTACAGGTGGAGACTTGTTTAAACTCCAAAGACATAAAGTCTTAGTATGTATGACTGAAAAAGGTAACATAGCACAATAAAAAATCTTCCTTTCTTCAGTCATCAATCCTCTGGGTATTCCATGTCAAATATACGCTACAACAATTTACAGTAAAAGTACACAGTGGAAGTGCCAATGTTAACACTCCTTAGGATTGGAGAGGGTCCAGATTTTTCTTGCCAATATTTAAGGCACACTGAAATGTCTTTTCCATTGGAAGTGTCAGCTACAACATGCTTTGCTATATTTGGCAACACGGGTATGCCAAGCATACAGTCCAGTGAGCCTGATGTACATTTTTATTTCAACCATGATGAATTGTGCTTCATTTGTTTAAGCGCACATGGCAGTTTTAGTGTTCCTACTATAAATTTTGGCTAACTTCTATTGACATGCTGTATTAAACTTAAAAAAACAAATTACACTTCAGCCATTTTAATTGACTAAATGTGTCAGAAACACAATAAGTATAACATTAAAGGTCAAGATCTCAGACTGTACTATAATGGGTGTTATGGCAAGTGTCCAAGTTTTTTCTTCTTCTTCTCCATTTCTTTTTCTTTGGCACATTTCATTTTTCACAAATGTTTGGCACAAGGCAGGCATTTAACATTCTTGGGTGCTTCACATTTGATAAAAGAATTCTTTTGTCATCTGTGACCAGATTATTTGAAATTTTATGTTTTTAAATATCGGTTGCTTATGGTCATCTATAAACACACTCTATGAAATGATATACTCATTTGAAAAAAGGAAATAATGATTTATGCCATGTAATGCAATTGAAAACTGAAAAAAGCATGCTTAGAAGACACAATTTTATTAAATAGGTAAGATATTTAATGGTTCTGGCCCAAAAAATATTGGGTATAAATCATTCCTAGAGAATTTTACTAGAATCTGTCAATTTTGATTCATGCCTTTTATATTAAGTGCCTGCTGCACATATCTTCTCAGCTTTTAAATCTAATTTGTTTCTAGTGAAATTTCTTAACTTGGTATCCTATAGATATGCCAAGACACCAGATTTTCAAAACAGGAAACAGAAATCACCTTACTGGTGAGAAAGGACAGCATATTAATGTAAAAATAAACAAATAAATGAACAAATAAATAAATAATTGAACTACAACAACTGTGGTAAAAGAAAGCAAACTAGTAATAGGCATCTTGGATGAAATCCCAAAGCATCTGGAGAACCACTTAAACACCGTTGACGTTGATCAAATCCGTCAATTGCAAAAGGCAGTTTTATTTGGAAATAATGATATCTTTCACATAATCAAACAACAACATTTGTCTATCCCAGGTCCTTGGGAAGAACTTGATAGATGGACAAAAATATCAAATCCAGAGTATACATCTGGCTCTGTGACAAATTATAATAAATCCCCAGTGAATAAATAAATAAAAACTTCCCAATAAGCAGTACCTTGATGTTATTGTGGGACTTATGTGCTGTGAGGAATATGAGAGCTATGCCAGATAGCAATAGCAATAGCACTTCGACTTACATACCATTTTACAGTGCTTTACAGCATTTTCTAAGAGGTTTACAGAGTCAGC